>NC_054535.1:28661918-28891918 GCF_017654505.1 Polyodon spathula | reverse complement strand
TAATGACCCAAAGCACACAACCAAAGCTACACTGGAGTGGCTAAGGAACAAAAAGGTAAATGTCCTTGAGTGGCCCAGTCAGAGCCCTGACCTAAATCCAATCAAAAATGTGTGGCATGACTTGAAGATTGCTGTCCATCAACACTCCCCAAGGAACTTGACAGAACTTGAACAGTTTTTTAAAGAAGAATGGTCAAATATTGCCAAATCTAGGTGTGCAAAGTTGGTAGAGACCTATCCCAACAGACTCACAGCTGTAATTGCTGCCAAAGGTCCTTCCACCAAGTATTAACTCAGGGGGGTGAAGACTTATCCAATTATGATCATACTATTTTTTTCTCAATAATTTTTTTTCCCCTTAACAGTGTGGAGTATGGTGTGTAGATAAGTGGAAAAAATCCTCATTTAAATGCATGAAACTCTGAGGCACTGACAGAACAAAATGTGAAAAAAGTTCAAGGGGGTGTAGACTTTCTATAGGCACTATACATGCCACAGTCGGTGAGCATCCAGGGCACTGTATAGTGGAATTGTAACTGTTTATTCTTAAGAGCACTCTGGGTTGGATGAGCTAGATGGTTATCCTGAGGGCAGATGAATCCTACATGCTTAGAAAACAAAGAACAGAGAGACCAGAGTATGCAGCTTGGTTCCAGAGACACTGCTGGATGTGGGCGATGACAGCAGCAGAAGCCCATTGAGACTGCTGAAATACTGCTGAGCCCACTGTCCTGTTGATCAGCATGGGAGATGATGAACAATGAAAAAAGGATAATATACAAAAAATCATAATGTGTTAATAAAATCACACTTGCTCTTGTTACTAATTTGCATTGTATATTACTGTACCACCATCATCAAATCTGTGTAGTCTTAATACATCCCAACAATACAACCCACAAAGGATGATGCAATTTCCTATGCCATTAAAACAACTTAAATGATTGTATCTACGTTTCCTATGAGTTTGAGCAACATACTAATACTAGACAACAGGAAAATGTTAATGAGGAAGTGGAGAATAGTTACTTCAAAAGCTGCACTTTCTTAACAGATGAAGGCTGGTCTCAGTTTTGAGGCCAAATGGTGCCTTAGCAGCTATAGAAATTGAATTGTCTAAATGGCGTGCATCCTGACACCCCTGAAAGGAAACTTTCATATTTTTTTTGTTGATGCGCTTTGTGTGAGCTTGATAAAGTTATCTGCTCGCCCACTCCGACTCCATGTGCCCCAGTGTTGGGGCGAGCAAAGGTTTTCCTCTGAGAGGGCTGCACTAATACCCGTTCCATTGGGTACACCATATAGCATAACAACTCCATAAAGGCATGACCCTTCTGCATAGGATAGATTTGCAAAAAACAACATGTATAACCAGTATAAAATAATTTATTGGGATATTTAACAGACCCCCACCTACTTCCCACACACATACACCATCCTATTTTTTTTTAACAAATTATGCTTTCTTATGTTTGTCTGTTTATTGAACTAGACAACAAACATGTACAGGGATCAAAATCCATAACGGCAGTGCAACACAGCACTGCCCCGACAATAGTTTGTCTGTCATCTTAGGGCGGTTGAGAAGTTCATGGACAAACACTGAGTAAACAGAATGGTACATTCCTTTTCTTTGAATGTTTATTTCATAATTTATAGTATTACAATTCTTCTAGTGATCAGTTCAGGTTACATAAATAAGAATGTATAGAGATACAGGGATACAATTTTAATTAAAACAATTAAGAGATAGCGAAATTGTCATCTACAACCTAATGCCTACTCATGCAGCCTGATTCTGTCAGTCCAGTCTCTGGCACACTTACAAATGGATTTACTTGTCATCATAAAGGTACAAGCCAATAAAGGACTTAATCACAGAGATAAATTCATGATTATTCAACCATGCACCTTTTTTTTTTTTTTTAATGTATAGAAATTATTTGGCAAAACACTAGAAGTTTGTATTAGTATATTCTTATGATGCTAGGTCTTTTCTATTCCGCGCCATTATAAAGCTAATTTTAGTGAAGCTGATTGTGGCAATGAAATTTATGTTTGAACCAGGAAAAAAATATTTAGCTGTTGAGTTGCACACCCCGCATGCAAATGCACTGGCCTGAATCTGGACAAAGCAGCAACTACACAAGGGCAAAGATGAATACATTGCTGATTTCTTTTGGAGATTTTTCTAATAAATAATTATAGGTAATTATGCTGTGCAACTCATGATATTTCTCATTTAAATCTTCCCTGTGTAATTATGTATTTCTAATAAAGAAACCCCAAAAGGTGGATACAGTTTAATTAATTCCTTTATTTAGATTAAAGCTTTTAATCAGTAATATGCCTTCCACTGATGACTTATTGTTACCGATACCTTTATGTAGAGCATCATAGCCTGTAGGCTAAACATAGGGATGGGAAAATCCTTATCCTTGCCCATTTGATAATCAGGCTAGGATATAGGGTTACAATGGAACAGAATGTCATATGTGCATTCAGGTTAGTTTATGGTGACACTTAAACTTAATCGGGCTGATAAGGTGATGCTCATAATTGTTGAGAACCTGCCCTCGGTGGTTTATTGAGTACATATATTGCAGTGTCACGGGACAGTATTTTATGCTTGCATCCATCAGGCTGACATTTACTGCCATAATAACAAGTTCAAGTATATTCTGCAAAAGGAAGATGGCTTCTCTGTACCATTATTCACCCAAAGCACATTAATTTGTGACAAATGCGACGTTTATTTCATCTGTCGACCCAACCTCCAAAAGGCTAGCAATCATCAATGTGCCTCATGGATTTTTTTCTCTTCAAAAAACCATGTGCTTTCGCTTAGGAAGCCAGCTAACATCAGAGAGCAGAAGTTTAATTGCACCCTCCATTTGTAAAAACACCTGACAGACACAGGCTCTGGATAAAGAAATGAACTGCAGAGTAAACACAAAACAGATCGGGGGGGGGGGGGGGGGGGGGGGGGGTATTCTGGATACAAATTAAGCCGTTCCCCCAGGAGCTTGTCAACAAGAATTGAATGCTGTTTCTAAAGTTTGAACTGAGCAGCATGAGATTAACCACAGTAGGAAATACTTTCCTTAATGTCAAAAGTAGTCTGTTTGCGACTCGGCTCTCGCTGCTACCTAAGGGACGTATTAAGACCGTCTCTGTTCTCTCACCACTTGCCAACCCCCCCCTTCATGTTCTTTGTTGTCTGCCTCCTGAGCTGCCGCATTTGCAGGGTCAGACCCATTCCTGAGTTGTTTGGTTGGTCCTCTGCCCATTTAAAAAAAAAATTTAATCGAGCTGAGCATTTCTGCGAAAGTGGGAGGAAGGAGCAGGCTGTCTGCCAAACCTGTAGCAGTGACACACTGTTCCAGTCAGGTCACACAGACCTTTTCACCAAAAAGAAACAGGATCTCAACTGTGGAGCACTATGGCAGGTACAGTCTAGAAAAACCACACATAAATCTCAATCAGCACAGTTTAGGTATTGGAGACACCAGGGGTTGTTAACACATTCATGCTCATGCAGATCCTACTGTAAGCCATGTCAAATTGTGCAAAGCACTTTGTGTGTATTCCATTGTCTATGTTTGGTTATTAAAACTCATATACCAGATTGTTTTAGCTGTGGGGAAAATGAATGTACTGGAATAACATCACATTTCATGGATCAAAAAGACTGCATGCCAGCATTATAACTAGAGCTAGCCTTAGATTATATTGTTTTATTGCCATGTATAGTATCAGACCTTATTTTATTTTTCAGAAACATAAAAATGCAATGCGTGCTAATATGAATGGATTCAATTGGAACATTTGCATTAAAATGAGATAAAACTAATATATTGGTATTTTTGTTGGTTACTAGTAATTCCATTGAGACCAAGATAACTATCTTCAATAGGCATCTGGGCATGCATCAGAAGGAAATAACTTTAGGGCACTACCGACTTAAATCAAATGGTGCGACTCAGAGCCTGTTGCTCATCCATTAGTTGGATTGTCTAACATGGAGGCCATGTGGCTTCTTTGCGCCTGTGTGATCATGCTACCAATTAGCAAGCTCAAGGTGAAGGTCTGTAAAGAAAAGGGGAGGAAACATTAAAAAGACAAATCTAATCAAATCTTAATTATATATATATTGTGTTTCTGTCAAGATTTTTGGTTTAGTGCAAGCATGGATATCGAAAGGCTACTAAGTGTTCCAGATGGCAAGGCAGTTTAGATCTTTTAAGTTTTAAAGTAACCTAGAAGTGGCAAATTAGGCCCTCCAGTTAATTTCAGATAATACAGATAGAGTCACTAGAGCGTGAGTTAACCCTTAGTACCCATGTGGACAAAACATGTAAAGGTGTAGTGAGACCTGGAGAGTAACAAACTGTAGGTAATTGGAGAGCTTAAAAAAATAATTTGAAATGACATGACATTTGATCCAGAGTACATGCACTACTGAAAAGAAACATACCTATAAAACACTGTGGCAGGCTGGCGAGTGGAAAGAGGCCCAGAGACAGACTGCAGTTCAAAAAAATTACTATTTTATTATAAATAAACACAAAAATGAAAGGGCACAAGGGCCAAAACAAAACAATTTAAACACAAAGAAAGACAAAAAGCAAAATTTACAAAAATAACAATCTCCAGGCTGGGCAATGCCTTCACTGGATTCAAGCTTTCCAAACAACCAAAAAAAACCAACCTGCTTCCTCAGCTCCCTCTCCCCAAATGAGAAGCAGAGGCCTCCTTTTATATCAGGTGGCTGGGCGCTGATTGATCGTTAATCAACCTAATCAACTAATCAACCCCAGCCACCTGAACATAATAAACCCAGGCAGGCAGGGGAAGTTAACCCCATCCCTGCCAATTTAAAAGGGCAGAGCTTTGCTCTGCCACAAACACACACTCAAATAGATCCTCAGCATGTACAATAGCAATCGATGCATGTGAGAAGGAGCTTAAATCTAAAGACGATAGTGCAACATGCAGGTTTGTAGGACTTAAAGCACCAGGCAGACCAACATCTAACAAGCATGATGTTTAAATTAAAAAAAAGAAAGAAAAAAGGTTTCCTGAACATAGTAGAAAATTATTTTCTCTGGATAGTTTTAAGAGCCTACATCCTGTGCTAGAGTTCTCTAATCATCACCAGAGCAATTTACAATCAGAACACACAGAAAGCCAGTTCAGACCAGCTCATCTGTTGACTTTGGCCCAGGCCCCTCATCTCACTGTATGCAGCTGCCATTTGAGATCTGGTGACTCGGCAGAGGGCCTAGTGAGGGCGGGATGTAAAGTTAGACAAGGCTACAGTGCAAACACATGGGCCTGCTTCTTCTCAGCACTTTTATCGCACCTCCTAACTAAAGGTACCTCTGTTCAGCTATCTATAGGTCTGGTTTAAAGTTAGGATTTTTTATTGTATTCTTTTTTCATAAGGTACAAGATCTTGCTGTGTGTGTTTTTGCAAAAACTGTCATGTAAAATGTGCTTCTAATTAGGTGGCTTGATTGCAGCTGTGAAAATAATGATGATTTAAGCCTCCAAATTCCAGAGCATGTCAGACACTTAACAAACCTTGGACCCAAGCCACTCCTTAAGCTCACTTGATTTCAGAGCTTTCCTATAGAACAGAATGGTCAACAAATAAACTGAGCCATTATACATAAGCTTCTTTTCCCTTTGGTAAGTGGTTAACATTGCACGATCTGCTCACACTGTTAGACTAATACACAATAAAAATCAGTAGCTGTTCACCAGTCAACCCACAGGAATCTTCAATTAGCAATAGATCCTTACAGGTGTTGATTAGAATTACCCTTCTCTTGGTTGAACGTATTTTTAAGCCTGAAAACATTTATTTTTTTTAATATGGGCTAGTTTGGGTAGAGGTGCTCTTCAATTGGTGTCCATTTATTCACATGTTCGTTATCTTTTCCAAGCTTGGAACAATGTCTAAGTATGATGAATATGAGTTTGTTTTCAGGGAGGGGAACCTAATTTAATGACATGTATACAAGAGTTCTACAATAAGATGAAAAATATCATTATTTTTATTATTCTGTACATACATACATAGACAGGAGAGCACTATGGCCCAAGATGTTACCGGCAGGAATTAGAGACAGAAGATGCAGTCAAAACGACACTGTGCACATTTAACAAACACAAAACAAAAAGGCACAACTGATACTAAATGGCGAATGGATACACCTGTAATTGTTGGCAGGGATAGAATTTAACCCTATCCCTGCCACATATCTCCCCAATTGCTCTCAAAACACATGACTGCAACTGGCACCTCCCCCCATGATCACCAACTCCTCCCACATCTGTCTTTCTCCACCTGGATTCTTGTGCCTTATGTGAAGCCAGCAGCTTGCGTCGTCCTTCCCAGGGATCAAGCAACATGTTTATGAGTTTGTTTTCAAGGAGGGGAACCTAATTTAATGACATGTATAGAAGAGTTCAACATTCTGTACATTTCTTTAAACATACATACATACATACATATCTACTGTGACAGGATAGCACTATGGCCCAAAATATTACCAGCAGGAATTAGAGACAGAAGATGTAGTGTAAAGGACACAGTGCACATTTAATAAACACAAAACAAAGAAAAAGGCACAATGGTCAAAACAAAAGGTTATACATGCAGCCACTCCCCAATTGGCACTCAGTTACCTAAATGGCGAATGGCTACACTTGTGATTGTTGGCAGGGATAGGAATTAAACCCTATCCCTGTCACGTCTCTCCCCTCATGCTCTCAACTCACAGGACTGTAACCGGCCACCTCCTTCCTTGAACAACAACTCCTCCCACATCTGTCTTTCTCCCCCCGGCTTGTTGTGGATGCTTGGCGGGCGGATTGGTCCCGACTGGTGCTTCTCAATTGCAGAAAAAGGAGAAGGAACAGACAGTAAGTATAAAAACTACACAAACTAGAGATGATTAGTTTTGTTATAAAAATAAAAAATAGCGAGTGGTTTTACTGCAGTTCACCCTATATACATTTATTTCAGTCAAACTCGATGAAATTCAATGTTTAACAAGCTTTATATATTATTAATATTAATTAATATTGAAAAGTAGCAAGCCTACTTATTACTATATAATTTTGGCTAATTTATTGTGTTTTCAATCATTTATGCACTATTTTATGTACGCTGTAATAGTTTTTAATTAATTACGCATACATTTTGCATTACAGCCTGTTGTTTGTTACGTCCTGCAGCGGCCTTGAGCCTTGCATGAAGCCAGCGGCTTGCATTGTTCTTCCCAGGTATCAAGCAACATAAGTCGGCTGACTTGTGCTCTCCTTACAGACTGCTTAGCTCTGGCTGGAGTTAAATTAAAATTCTCTTTTTAAGTTACAAGACTTAATTGAACTGTAATTGTATGTAAAAGAAATACCATGATTCTTGGTTGTAAATCTCCCTCTTGACCTGTGAGGGCGCTATGCACAGAGAAGAGTTCCCTGGATGGGTTGGCATGACAGTTCTTTCCCAGGGTTCAAGGGATGTCGGCCAGCTAAAAAGGGGGGTGGGACTCCGTTGCATTAACGCATTCACCCGGAAGGGAAATGATGTGGCAGCCATAGATTGGAGAGGCGGTTGCACTTGTTTACCAAGGGGTCATGTGTGATAGCATAAAAGGGGACGGAGAAATGCAATCTGTTCCTTCGCTTTGGTTTGTGTTATCGAATCGAGAAGGACTGTGAGAGACTCTGTGAGAAACAGTATCATGAGTGATGTTGTATTGTTTGTGAATTACTAGACAGCTAACACGATTCCAGAGCTGTCGCCAAGGGCACAACACCAACTGCCACCAATAAACTGTATCACCCACCATGAGCACTACTGCACACACCCAGGACTTTTGTAGGTATTACTGTGGGTCGGATCTGTTCCACATGATCACTGCAGCTAGTTTTATCCATTTTCATTACTGTATATTGTATTCAATACATACTTTTGCAGCAGCCTTCACTTGACAAGGGGAGTTGTATTTTTCAAATCAAATTTTCATAAAAAACAAAAAACCTTGGAACGGATTAGGGCTAATCCCGATTATGATATATATATATATATATATATATATATATATATATATATATATATATATACACACACACACACCGGTTGTGTGTTCCTGGTAATTTCCTATAAAACCTCAATGATATATTTCAAAAAAAATTTAATGACAAAAAGAAAACATTTGACGTACACTGAAGGTACTGCATCTGACTTCAATCTGACTTGTTGCTAGCTTCTAAATACCATGCCATATTCAAGTAAGTCACCGTCCAGCTAATCACTGTCGAGAAAGTGCGTGCCACAAACGACAGAATTGTCCCATTTTGATTTGTACAAACCACACCCAGGAGCGAAATACGGCACTCTTTTTTCCCTGGAAAGGTATGCACCCGATGCACATATTCACCATATTATTTATTTATTTATTTATTTATTTATTTTTTTTTTATCTCACAAACCTGTAGGCCAGACATACAGACCAAGAACACTGAGTGATGTTGTACAAAAAGGTTGTGTTTTTCGTAGGCGTAGTCTGTGATACACATTAATCACATTTTAGTGGTCTATAAAATGTTTAAAAAAATAAATAAAAATGATGCTAATATTCTTAATAAACACTGCTGCATCCATTTCAGTGAGTAAAAAAAACCTGCAAGATACACTAACTACATTAACAGCCCATGCTGTCATTTTTTTTAGTGCTTTTTCAATCTTTGTTTTCTTCTATTTCATTTAGCTGTTCCTCATCTACTGTTATGTGTCTACTCTTGACAGTTGCTGGTGCGCTTATTTTATTTATTTATTTCAGATGAACTGCTGTCTTCACTCAGCAAGTTGATATTGTACCAGTTATCTGTTTTATCCCAAATATAAAATAAAAAGGGTGCTAAGGTTCAAATTGCAACTGAATTTAATGAATAATAATAACTTAAATGAAATAAATATTAAAGAATCTTAAATATAATTTTCTTCTTGATAATTCAGGAATGGTGAATTAAACTGGGTAGATAATGAAGTGAAAAAAAAATGATGTATTTTTAAGGAAAAGGTGTTTCAATTGGGTATGCTTTTTTTCTTTTCTTAGTCGCTGTCAGAGTCGAAGATTATTTGTCTCAATCGTTTGTTGGGGTGTTCACTATAATAGGGTTTGGCATTTTTCTGTATAAGAATAATAACAAAATGACAAATTTGAATTGAACATCAATATATAGTACTTTTATGAAGATTCCTTTGATCAACATTTAAACCGTATTGTGACAAGGTACTCTTGTCACATGTGTGGGTAACCGCATTGCAAAACAGAGAGACATGGGAGTTGGAGTTGAAACACAAAACAGAAAGTAAACAAATGGGTCATGTGACATTACCAGTGATGGTAACGCACAGAGGACACATAGAGAAGACAGGCAGGCAGCAAGTCTCAATCGAGCGCCTGTCTGTAAACATAACAACTCCAAAAGCACACTAAACAAACCCGTTTCCACATATAAATTGCACCAACACTAATTTTCCCCTGTGCTGGGCAATCGCCCTGCTATAGGTGTGTTTAAAAGAAAACAGTAAAGAAATGAAAAAGGAAAGAATGTACACTTACATGTTAAATTCAGTAATTACATCTCCTTTCTCTTGAAAAAACTATCCATCACTGATTGCTCCTCACGATTGTTGCTACGATGCAGTTTGTGTGAAGATGACGGACAAGCAACGATTGCATTCGTCATGCATGATTCGTACTACAATAGGTCATCTTTGAATTAGCGTTATCTTTGAATTAGTCAACCATTGTCTTTGTTTTCACTGAGAGAATAACACACTTGACACTGGAGAAATGTCAGTGTCAGACAGTACTGAGATCGTTATATATGGGTGGATCCTGTATGTGATCATTCTAACAGAGCTAATTTGCATTGAAAAAATCGGTTCTTGCTGTTGGGATTGTTATAAATGGGTGTTTGTTATAAGGGTTCATTATAGTGAAGTTAGCCTGTGTAATATATATATCGTATCGTACTTCGAATTAATGCCACCCTTGAATTACCGCCTCACTCAGATATCAGCCGCCCTCAATAAAGAAACATAAAGGTATTTTTTTTCTATGACTATGTACATGTGAAGGTATGAAACAGAGACTAACAGAAGTAGATTGGAGTAAAATAGAGAAAACACCCACAGAAGAAGGATGGTTGTTCTTCAAAAATGTAGTACCAGAGGCACAAAACAATTACATCCCTAAAGTAGACAAATCTAAATGTAAAACTAAATTGCCAAAATGGTTTAATAGATCAATTTAAAAAAATATTCAGCGAAAAAAGGCACTTTATAGAGCATTAAAAAAGGACCAAAAAGAAAGTACGCAGAAAGAGTACACGGAACTGCAAACACAAGTCAAAAAGAAAGTTAGAAAGGCCAAGAGAGAAATAGAAATGAACATTGCTAAGGGAGCTAAAACCAATTCCAAAATGTTTTTCCAATATTACAACAGCAAGAGAACATTCAAAGAGGAGATTAAATGTTTAAGAGATACAAATGGCAAAATCGTAGAGGAAGAAAAAAAATAGCAAATATATTAAATGATTACTTTTCACAAGTTTTTACAAAGGAAGATACTGACAACATGCCCCACATGTCATCCAGTTCCTATCCAGTTTTAAATAACTTTAGCATAACTGAGGCAGAAGTGTTAAAGGGACTAGGAGCTCTTAAAATAAACAAATCCCCTGGGCCGGATGAGATCCTCCCAGTAGTACTCAAAGAAATGAAAGAAGTAATTTACAAACCGCTAACCAAGATCATGCAGCAGTCTCTTGACACAGGGGTGGTACCAACAGACTGGAAAATTGCAAACGTAATACCGATCCACAAAAAGGATGCAACATCGATAATGGATAATTGCAAAGCATATGACATGGTTTATTTAGATTTCCAGAAAGCTTTTGACAAAGTCCCGCACAAAAGATTAATTCTCAAAATGAACGCAGTTGGGATTCAAGGAAACACATGTACATGGATTAGGGAGTGGTTAACATGTAGAAAACAGAAAGTACTGATTAGAGGAAAAACCTCAGAATGGAGTGTGGTAACCAGTGGTGTACCACAGGGATCAGTATTAGGTCCTCTGCTATTCCTAATCTACATTAATGATTTAGATTCTGGTATAGTAAGCAAACTTGTTAAATTTGCAGACGACACAAAAGTAGGAGGAGTGGCAAACACTGTTGTAGCAGCAAAGGTCATTCAAAATGATCTAGACAAGATTCAGAACTGGGCAGACACATGGTAAATGACATTTAATAGAGAAAAGTGTAAGGTACTGCACACAGGAAATAAAAATGTACATTATAAATATCATATGGGAGATACTGAAATTGGAGAAGGAATCTATGAAAAAGACCTAGGAGTTTTTGTTGACTCAGAAATGTCTTCATCTAGACAATGTGGGGAAGCTATAAAAAAGGCTAACAAGATGCTCTGATACATTGTGAAAAGTGTTGAATTTAAATCAAGGGAAGTAATGTTAAAACTGTACAATGCACTAGTAAGACCTCATCTTGAATATTGTGTGCAGTTCTGGTCACCTCGCTATAAAAAAGATTTTGCTGCTCTAGAAAGAGTGCAAAGAAGAGCGACCAGAATTATTCTGGGCTTAAAAGGCATGTCATATGCAGACAGGCTAAAATAATTGAATCTGTTCAGTCTTGAACAAAGAAGACTACGTGGCGACCTAATTCAAGCATTCAAAATTCTAAAAGGTATTGACAGTGTCGACCCAAGGGACTTTTTCAGCCTGAAAAAAGAAACAAGGACCAGGGGTCACAAATGGAGATTAGACAAAGGGGCATTCAGAACAGAAAATAGGAGGCACTTTTTTACACAGAGAATTGTGAGGGTCTGGAATCAACTCCCCAGTAATGTTGTTGAAGCTGACACCCTGGGATCCTTCAAGAAGCTGCTTGATGAGATTCTGGGATCAATAAGCTACTAACAACCAAACGAGCAAGATGGGCATAATGGCCTCCTCTCGTTTGTAAACTTTCTTATGTTCTTATGTTCTTATGTGACACCCCCGAAGAGACTGCAGCCTCAATCCACCATGTAATACAAATTAATGTACACACACCTTAGTAAGCACATTTTATTTTATGGTACAGTCCCGATAGACAACCCAAGAAGAACTATTTACAGCACAGCAGTCCTTAACATCAGACAACACAGCAGGGGATAAAATTAGGGCTTTCTGTTTACCTCGTCCTCAGCTTGGATGGTGAAAACTTTGCTGGTCACTCTAGCGCTATCCGAAAGCTGGCCGAAGATATCTTCTTTTAGGGGGTTTAGTTGTAATGTCTTACCAGGTCGGCTGAGATCACATCCCATAACGGGGCACTCTCGGTTGATGAGTCTTACCTCCCAGCTTGTTCCACACATCTGTGAATTGGTTTCTTGCCAGGAAGCTTCAGCAAGGGGTTGAAACCCAGAAGCCATCAAGGGGGATTGACAGTAGGGTGACCACACGAGACTCCGGTCCAACACCGCAGCAGCCCTTGGGTGAGCCCACTCTGCCCCGGTTCTCGGGCCGGGAGCTCCTGCCACAACACTCCATTACAAACCCTGGCTACCCCTCTCCCCCACTTCCTTCACCCTCCATGGTGCCAGTAGAGGGGGTGATGCTGAAGTAGCGCTGTTCCCAGGCAGCTTAGTGGGCATTGGTTCTGCTGCCTGGTACTGCTCTGCCAGTTGGATCGCCCGTTCCAAAGTAGCGGGTGCCTGTCGTTGCATCCACAAGCGTGGCCAAGGAACCATGCACTCCAGGAACATCTCAATGATGATCACCTCCACCAGCCTGACAGTGGTGGTCGCCCCTGGATTCAGCCATCCCCGAGCATAATCCTGCAGGCAGTGAGCAATGTTCCTGGGATGCTCCTTCTCTGTGGGGTAGTTCATCATCATCACTAGATCCAGGATCCTCGCTGCCTGCACCTCCCCCATCAGCTGGTTTAGGAGGCAGCTAACCTAATGTGCTTGGGGTCACCCAGCTGAGGTTGCCAGATTTCCTGCAAGAGATCCACAAAGGTGGTAAATTGCTGGGACAGTCAGCATAGACCGCCCCTGCTACAATATGCAATTGCATATTAAAGTTACATTAAATTAGGGCCCCACACAAACCCTAGACTGGTGAGGTGCCTGCAGGCCTGTCTGCAAATGGCCCAGAGCTGCATGGTCTGCAAATGGCCCAGAGCTGCATGGTCTTCCAACGCTGTAGCTCTGAGGTGGCTGGATGGCAGTTCTGTAGAGTGAAAAGAAGCAGATGGCTGACAGCATACATTTCAGAGGACACAAGTTCATCTTCTTCTTTCCCGAATCAGCACAGGGGTTGTAACAGTGAGCCAGGCTTAAAATTGGGCCTTTCAAATTGGGGAGAAAATGGGGTAAAAAACAACTGGCGACTCCAAATTTAAAAAAAGAAAGAAAGAATATAAATGAGTTCAGGTATTAACATGATGCTTAAATCTATTGTTAACTGTTCCTTATTTATATTGCTTTCTACTGAAATGTGTTGTTACGTTGTCTAACATATGAAACATATTATAAAGTAGAGAGTTACTGGAATAAACTCCTCGTTTTCACGCAGACATGCAGTCTGCGGTTCAGATTTCAGGGCTGCAATGTGCTGCTGATGTGACGACAATTCAGTTTTGAGTGTAGAGATCTTTGAGCATGCCAGCTGGTACAGGTCCATGAAACTTGTAATATAACTGTGATATGACACACAAATTTAAACACATTTACAAGATTGCAAAACAACTTCAAAACATGTTTTAACCAATTGGTATAATAGTTCCCATATTTGGGTTAGGCTGACAAAATGAACACCCCTTTAATTTTAGTCCTGGGCCTCTATCAAGCAGAAAGTGCAGAACTGTGTGGTTTTGTGATATGAGCTAATGTCAAGTTTAAACCACAAAACTATTTTCACGTGAGACCTGAGCCAGATTCAAACCTTGGCTTCCAGAGGTGAAAGGCATGAAAGGATGCCCTCCAATGTGTTGGATTGATCTAAAAATGTGTATGCGTCATCATAATAGTGTGGGAACAATACACACACAGTCACACATTGTTATAATAAAGCTTCCCCAGAAACACTATAAAAACCAACATACTGCCTCATGACAGATCTATGAGGACAAACATTATCTACAGTAAATACTTCTGTGTGGCTTTGAACCCAATAATCTTCATATTTGTTTTAGTGTAATGAACTGACCAGAGATTTAGTTCATTATTTTTATGTCAATCATTTTTGCTGAATTGCTTAAGCAAGACACATTTGAAACAGCACAATAAGCACTGGTATATTGAAACAAAATAACCATGCTCTTCTTGTTATACAGAGATGGTGCAAGTCTGTTTATGTAATTTATATCTAACCAAACTATAGTTTTACTATAATTTTTGTAAGCGCACATTTCAGTAAGTTATGCTTTTTGTTGACAGCAGGATTAGGCTAATCAATGCAGCTTCCCTTTATATCATTAAAACAAACCACAGGATGTTTTCAACCAGTGTGGTTGTCTCCACATTTTTAAATATATAATACAACATTATGACACCCAACTGGATACAAGTATGTATAGTTTACTGTTGTGTTGTAGTTTTAGGGGAAAAAGAGTTACATTGCAAAACATTAGCTCAAACTGGTTTTGCTCAAGTGTTAGTACTTGACCACAGCTGCAAATTCAAAATTATGATGAAAACGTTGAAAATGGCCCTGACATAGGTCAACAGTATGTACAGAAAGTATAGAATAAGGAATGGTAAAGAAATGTTTAATCACAATTATTATTATTTGTTTATTTAGCAGACACCTTTATCCAAGGTGACTCACAGAGACTAGAGTGTGTGAACTATGCATCAGCTGCAGAGTCAATTACGACAATGTCTCACCTGAAAGACGGAGCACAAGGAGGTTAAGTGACTTGCTTAAGGTCACACAGTGAGTCAGGACTTGAACCGGGGACCTTTTAGTTACAAGCCCTTTTCCTTAACCATTGGACCACACAGCCTCCTATACAATGTAACAAGCAGTTCTTCAGATATATGCAAACAAGAGTGACATACAGACAGACACCATATAGTGTCTGAGTGGGCCAAAGGAGTAAAAAGTCAGTAAATGGTTTATTAAAAACCCTGACTATTTTGGTAAACATCTGTACAAAACTGAAAATAATTAATTAGCTTCTTTGTCTGACAATTGTGACAGATACAGTTACAAATCTGCTTAAGTATGATATTACTGCACAATGTGAACCTAACTGTTATGCGTGTGGATTTTTATTAAACTGTGTTATCCTACATAAGCTGCAAAAAAAGGTTAGCAAAGCAACACTATGCCTGCATTTAATAACTGACAGGACAGTCTGCATATTCATTACCCCCTCCCAACTCCCCCCACACACTATCAGTCGTCTTGATTTCACTGATCTTGTTACATGAAGTGTGGAGAATTATCAGCTACATTTTGACTCTTGCATTGACCAATTAATATAATTCACGGGACACCTGCAAAGGCAGAAGGGGAATGGAGTGCTTGTGGGACTTGAGTGACAGAGTATTAGTGACAAAGTCGAACAGACAGGACAGGTCCCCTACTCTGAAGGTCTGCTAGCTGCTTGAGCGGTTGTGGAGAGTAGGGGACAACATGGAGAAGGAAATCCCCTCCCCTCCTCGGTGGAGGACCCGTCTCGGCAGCTTGCCTGGTGGTAGGGAGATCAAGCTGCCCCGGGGGGGACAGAAAGATACCCGGACCTGGAAAGGAAAAAGATCTAGACAGGTCCTCTCTGCAGAATCGACTTCCATCAGACGTGAGCCCCGAAGTGAGGGCCAGGCACCTGTTGGATGCCCGAGGGACCTGGAGGAAAATGAGAGAGGGTTAAGACAAAGGCGTATAGATTAGAGCCTCACTGAGGCTAAAGCGCACAAGCTGCGAAAGAATAGGTGTGGCCTGGGGTCCCCTCTGACCTATGAGTAACCTGGGTGTCAGAGCCAGGCCCAGCAGGGGGGGTGAGACTCACTTCCCCCCCAGAGGGAGCCCTGTGCGGACAATGCGGTGAAGGAAGAAAAGAAGAAGAGGAGGAGAAGGGAGGAGGAGGACCAACCAAAACAAAAGACAAGAGCAGGAAATAGTGCACAACTTAAATAGGGAAGAGAGAGATTGACAGATGGTACAGCCAGAGGGGATCCCCGGCGCTGCACAACCCCACCCAGAAACCGGCGAGAGCGTAATGCCAGTTATTAGAAGCAGCTGGGAAGGCTGCTGAATCAACCCCGCCCGAAAGCAGATATACTGAAAATGTGGCTGCTTCCTTTCCCCCAGCTGAATATGATCAGAAAGGACAGAACGGCGTGGTCTTGGGATAATTGACTGAGAAAGAGAGAGGAAAGCAGGTGAGTGCTTTTTACGGTCTCCCCTGAACTACGCCTTAAAGCTACATTAAATTAATCCACAAACTCCCTCTATGCACACATTAATGGTACAGTCTTTTTATTTAAACCTGTCAGCCACTCAAATTAAGAAAATAATGTGTGTCTCAATTCCTGTGGCTTTCATGGATTTGTGGCATTTTTTAGACTAATTTAGTTAAACTACTCAAATAATTTAAATAATGAAAATCCATTGTTTTAAAAGGTACAAATATGTCTAGTTTATTAACAAAGTGCTGCTAACTCAGAACATTCCACAATTTATAGAAGAAAAAAAAAACTACAACAACCTTTGTTTTCTATTTAGTACCAAGATTTTGCTTTCGTTGACAAAAAAGTTAACATTTCACAGAAATATGGAGACATGCTAATACCAGGAAGTTATATGACCTTAAAGGACAGAATTGCTTATTTTTCTATTCCATAAATTTGCTACCTTTCTTTCACATTATCGGTAACTTGCATATTCATGGCTGCGTTTTCTCTCTCTGCTGTCACTTAAATTGCCATGCAGAACAGGGAGAATCAGGGCCAGTTTTTGTCAGCAGCATCAGTCGGGAGAACTTCATCAGTCTTTATTTCCAGGCATTATGCAAGAAAACTGACATTAAGAGAGCTTAACTGACAGCAAATGAAATCAATCAGCAAATCACTAGGCCATAATAAACTCTCAACTTAACCCTTTCCAGCCTGGGTACACTTTAAAGATTGCTTTAATTGAAAAATGAACCAAGTTTCAGTTTCTCTCACATGTTAGAAGTTCCAATTAACATACAACATGCTGCAGTAAAACATGTGAAAAAATGCATTTGAGAAAAAATGTTTCCCATAAAAATTAAGAACACTTTGTTATATAGTATGGAGAGTAACATAGGCTACTGGAAGAAAAACTATTACTAGTGTGATTTACGTAGTAGAGCGCTAAATAACACAATGCTTTATACTAAGTACAGTAAATTTTTGTTAAAACAAACTTGGATTAGATTAATTATCTGATACTATGAATTTTCAACATGGCACAGACAAAATGTAGAACACTTATTTTAAATTAATTCTTACACTACAAATTCACTTAACACAAATGTCCTGTTAGTGGAAATTATTTTGGACTCCCAGGGAAGAACAATGTGAATGAAACCAATTGCCCTACTTCAAGCAGCTGAGTGTAAAGGAAATGTATTAACTTGCATTCAGATTAGTGCCTCCACAGTGTATTGTAATGCTGTTTTGGGGCTACAGATCCTATGATGCACTTTGAGTTGCCAAAGTGTTCACTCATCATATTCTTGCAGACAAAAGTGGAGATGTTGAAAGCAGTGGATAATGAGTCACCATACAAGAAAAAGAAAGATGTTTCTGCAGATTTCAACATTCCTGCGAACACTCGCAACCATTGTGAAATGATCAGAACGAGACATGCAGATTGCAAATGCAGTTCATTTGCTTTTGCAATGTATACTTTTCGAAAGTTAGCTTCCAACTTTATTTTCAATAAAAGGCACAATACTTTTAAATGTATATTATTTTTAATTGTTCTGTAATTTAAATTTGATTTCAATGCTACTGTAACTTCAATAAAGAAACAAACTGATAGTAGGCATTTGGCTTGGACTCCTAATATCGATTTTATTATTTATTTATTTATTTATTTATTTATTTATTTATTTATTGCTGCCCTTGAAAGTCGTATTAACAAGCATTGACTTTACTAAATTCTTCTTAGTGAAATTCCATTTAGACCCCAAAATACAAAAACATTATTCATATTTTAAAATGATTAAATTGTGCTGTAAAATAATGAAACTATTTTATTCTGTCACTAGAATGAAAATGGATCCGATCCTGACTTAACATAAAAGCATTACACATGCCTGAATGATCTTGAATCGTTTTGAAAGTGTATATTTGTAAAACTGACTGAAAAATGATGACTGCACTCTTGTAACTAACCTAATTTTAATGCCCAAATGAGTGACAGGACAATTTCCCTCTATTATTATTATATATTATTATTATTATTATTATTATTTTTTTATTTAAGATTTAAATTTAAGATTTTCTGGCATTTTAGCACAAAAAAAAGCATTCAAAAACTTGCTGTATTCAACACCCAACGCCCTCTTCCTAACAACACTGACCAAAATGTGTGTCATATTGTGTGCATTTAGAACACTAATCTGCCTACTAAATTCTGACTCACTTAAATCAGAATTGTTACAAGTATAGAAGTTTTATTTTATTTTATTTTTTTCAGAAAACCTGAACTGCCTTTTTAACTCATTAGTTGTCTACAGGAAGACCGAGGAGCAAACATCTTGGTAGAAGTGTGGTTGATCCTTATAAGCATTCGTTGACTGTCAATAACAAGATTATAATAATTATTCAGTAAATAAATAATGAAGTAAAAAAATTAATTGAGACTATCAAAATAATCATTGTTGTTCCATCCCTAACCTGCTCTGGTTGTAACGCATTATCTTCTTATGCATTTATGTGTTGTATAAAAACTGTGTTGATTCAGAACAATGTATGACAAAATAACTATCAGAAGTTATTTCTCACAAGCATGATTTCAACTTACAATAAACTAGGACCATACAGAAGCTCCGGCAACTTGATTTTATTGTGACAACAAAACCATTGTATTAGAGTTCTATAGTAGAAAAGATTTCATGCAATGCGGTTTTATATCATCTACAACATTATCTTTTGAGTAGTGCTTTGTGGAGGCATTTTTACTATCAACTTGTGTTTTTATAGTTCAACGCTTTTTATTTCCTGTTCCGACATAGACTGGAGGTCCATCAGTAAATTACTACTACAACATACAACTAACGAGATGTATGATTATTATTATTTTTCAATATCATGTAACATGCATACTGTGTCATTTTAAGGAGAAGCTTATGGTGACCTTACAGTTTAATTACATAAGCAATTATCTAATCAAGCTACTGAACCTCAAAGGGAAGCCCAATAACCTGTTGTGGCTGTGGATTTCAATTTGCAAGCTCTTGATCAGATGACTCTCCCTGCAATCCACACAGCAGTTTCCTTACTCGGTGAGCCACTGTGGACCAGCTAGTGAGATTTACATTTGAACATTATTGTTAATCAAAAACCAAATACTTTTTTTTAAGTAATGCTGATATGTTTTGTTTGTTAATATATTTTCCTCTTCCAGACCAAACCAATTTTGCTTTGGACCATGCATGGCCCCTGGGCTCTTAAGCACAATACTACCCCATTCTTACAGAAATGATCTTCCTTGTTCAACTATAAGCACAAAGCAGCTCTTTATGGTGAGAAAAAATGGCATGGCATGCATACATGTTTCAATAGGAATGTGTTGAATCAGCAGCAACATATTTTGTATACTCATGTATAGGTGTTTGCTTTCTAAATATTAAACAGCACATTTCACATTAACATTAACAGTGTTTCAAGTTTCAGGTTAAATATGATCATTTAGAATTTATTCTACTACTGAAAAACAAATTTAGTTAATCAACACAAAACCCAAAATAATAAAGCACTAATCTGCAATTGTGTTAAATTATGTAGGAAGACTAGGTAGTCTAAGACTGGTGCTAATTTGGGTCTGTGAAACTAGGCATATAGGTTGTAGCCTTCTTGTGTTTTAAACCACACTCCAGTTGCATGTGGAAATGTGTCCATAAAGCCATACGGCATGATCTGAAGAATCCATGGGATTGTGAAGTGTAATGGTATTTGTAGAAAAAAAAATGGTTTCCAAGCTCAAAATACTGAGTTCTAAATGTTCAAGTCATTGAAACTTGTTACTGTATATTGGGAACACAACAGCTGGGTAATGAGTAAACTCCCACTCTAAGAAAATATGACTTTCTTCTGAATGGCATTAGTCAAACGCAGGACTGTAGACATCAAACTACATTGTATTGTCTATCTCATACAATATCTCATACTTGGAACAACTAACAGCCTTTCTTTCTATTTTTGGGACTTCAGCCCATATCTAAAATCAACATGGATAATTGAAAGTAAAGGATATGGTATATCTCTGAAATCGTTTCATTTTAAAATATATGTATTGAATTATAGCACACATAATAACCTCAGTCTGTATAACTTAAAAGACCACAAAAATATTTTGTCTCTAAATATAATTTCTACTTCTAAATCAATGTTTTGGGTGTTTATGATTTATAGGTTTTAGATTTGACTAGGTTAAAATAAAATCTGGTGAAATATGTTAGTTACACAACAACATAATTAATATACAACCATTTTTTTTAAGACCTCCCTATTTCTTTTCATTATATTTATCCTTGTAATCCTCTTTAAAAGGCCCTGGATATAGTCAAAATAAACTAAATTTACAACATCTTTGAGTGACTCTTGCTGAGAATGGGATCAACTGGAAACTATGCTTTAGCCTGGAACATGATTTCCAGGTGGTTTGAAGTTTTAACATTTTAAATGTATGCTTCTGAGCCACAGTAACAGGCACAGAACTTGGTGTCTTAATAAGTTCCACATCATATTCTATGGGCAACACATTAACACCACTTGGTCCTTCCAGTGACAATGAGGGTGCTCGTATGTCACAGATTTTTTAAGAAAAATTCATGCAAATAGTATCCATGAGAAACAGAAAAATCTGAATGTTCAACAGGTAAGATGCATGAATGAGATACAGTACATGGTGTTATTGCTGCTGTGTCTTGTTAATCATTTGAGCTACCTAGTTGTTCAATAGCTCAAGTAGTAGATAAAGTATGGCACCTGTCATTCCATTGTCCAAAAAGGTACATTGAGAATGAATACAATGAAACCTTCTGCAGAAATTGTTTGCCAAAAATTGTGGGGATATTTGACCAAATCTTGTGGAAAATTACAGGGGATATGGTATTGAAGGGAAAACTGTAATACTGTAAGTAAATCACTCACATACAGGAATAAAAACTGTTAAGAGTTTAACATTTAACAGAGAATTCTGTCAGAAGGATAGCAAAGAAAGTAAAACAAGTTAATTTTGTATAGTTAAACTTAAGCAGAAATAGCACGTATATACTGTATACAAATATTTTACCATATTTATTTTGAATAGTACAATACTTGCAGTGAATTTGCAGGAAGTGTTCAATGTTGGAGCGCAGTAAAGAAGGACTACAAAGTTGTTTCTATTGCAGTTGAATGTTTCCAGGGTTGCTGTAGATATCTTGAATTGAAGTTGAGATATCTGGAACTGACTTCTTGTCTAGTCTGAGATATCTTGAAATTGGCTGGATGTCAATTCATAGCATAGAACATTTTCACAGGAAGTCAATTTGAGATATCGCAAACTAGACAGGAAGTCAATTTGAGATATCTCAAATTCTATTCGAGATATCTCAAACAGGACAGGAAGTCAATTTGAGATATCTCAAATTGAATTTGAGATATCTTGAAATCGGGTTAGTTTGATTTTCAAGATGCATTTCAAGATATTTCTAAATGATAATTTGGCTTGCCATACACTGTCTTGATCTTGAATGTGATCAAATGACATTTTGGATGGGAATTATGAATCCAAAATTCAAGACACACTGTGATTTTAACTTTAACTCGAACAAAATCTTCATCATATGCGCTACAGGGGAACTCACATCCTCGACACAATCGAGTCAATTTGCCATATTTACAATATATTTGGTAAGAGAAACTTTATGTGATGTACTCTAGTACAGTGTGAACAAGCTGTGAAGTGTACCATATTTAGATTTTTGTGGATGCTAAAACAATATATTATAATGGATTATGTTTGGAAGACCAATCATGTCATCACTGAATGTCCACTAGCCAGCACATCTGTAGCACAGCAAATGTATTCTTAGAAGTCACCATCGCTTAACAAGGTAGGGCTATATTGTTTAATACTGCATTATTAATATATATATATATATATATATATATATATATATAGAGAGAGAGAGAGAGAGAGAGAGAGAGAGAGAGAGAGAGAGAGAGAAAATTGCAGATGGTTGGTAGTTTTTGCAGAGTGCTGTTTTTCGCCGATTCCACAACTGAATTACGTGTACAGTTTTCTATTGGCCGTGCTAATGGGGCACAAGGAACTTAATCATATCATGTTTCCTACTAGAACACTGAGGTCAAAAGATGATACAAAATGAGATATTTCCACTCACATCCAATATTTTCCACAAGGGTAAATTGGAGTGATAACATTGTTAATTTCGGGTGATTTAAACTTACTTTAAAGATGAAAAAAAAGACTTAATCTTAGATTTAATTTACTGAATAATGCTACAGTTGAAATGGTCAAGAAGGTACAGCATTAACAAGCAGGAAGGAAATAGTAGACTGCTAGGCTTCATGTCAAGACCAGCAGACATTGCAAAATACAGCTTCATAAGGCATTGCCAATAAGCTAAACCACCCAGGCCTGCACTCATCTTGAATACTTTTGAACTATATAATGTATTCGGCTCTGCCAGTTTCTGTCACACACAATTCAAAATGGAATGCACAAAACAAAACTGAACACACATGAATATCAGAACACCTTATCAGCACATCTGCACTGTGAGCACGACATTTCATGGTCCATATGTCAAACATTTTAAGTGGATCTCAATTTCAAGTTTATTCTCATTTTTAACCCTTGAGGGTTTTCTAGGTTTTTTTGTTTTCCCACTCCCAATTTGTTATCTGGTTGATACAAATACTGAATAGTACATTACAGGAACCAGTGAAGTTTAAAAGTACATAAATCAGCTTTCTTTTAAACTAATGGCCTGCCACGTCAGTTTCCAGATATCTAATATAAATGTCCAAGGCTCAAGAAAGTTGGCGCTGTTACCTATCGAACAGACAAATTAGTGCCGGGGAACTGGCACTACTCTTGAGTCACCTAGCGGTATTGTGGACTGGCTAATAAAAACCAAAGGATGGGTGAACCATCAAATCACTTATGTTTTTTTTTTTTTTAATGGATATTCAAATGGCCCAGCCTCACTTACAAGCTTTTCCATGATGATAATCCGTGAGAGAGTTTATGTAGGTAAAGTTTAGGTTTGTTATAGGGCAGTATTATTGATGGTGCCAGGTGCCCTGTCCAAAAACCTAAACATTCATAGTTTAATTTAACATTAGTACCCTTAGTCTTTAATAAAACAATGACAGGGATACTATACAAAAAGTTATGTTTTGTAAGACTTATAGTTAGTTTGATAGCGAGCCATTTGGAACCCATACCTCCCCCACACCCCAACTGGCCCAATGGAGATAGATTTGGGATTTTTATATGTCGTGACGGTTTAAGACAGAGTTGTACTGTACAGTAAGTTCTATTGAAAGGTTCCTCTAGCTTAAAAAATGATACCAGAACCAAATGATCCACTAAGACTTTAATGTCATTCTTCCCTTAATTAATTATATTCAGATATAAATATGATTAAAAAAAAATTAATAAAAAAAAAGGTTTTGCACGTGTGCCAACCTGACAAGCTACAACTTCTGGCCCACCCTTCAGCCCTCCTGCTCCAAAGGTCTCCAGGTACTTTGGCACCTGCAGGGTGAAGTCATTCTTGTCTGCCGCAGTCCATGACAGTGAGAGTCGTTCGCTGACCTAAAGAAGAGAAAACAGCATCAATGGTAATTCTCCTTCAAACACATTAACTGGGATGAACTGGGTCCCCCTGAGCCTGCTGAGTGGACTTGCATTGATCGCTAGGCCTGAAATCCATGAATAAATTTAGGACTAATTGATTTTTTTTTTTTTTTCTGCAAATAAATCTCTAATTCTGAGCGGCAGCAGAGAATGTTAAAGAGGGGAAAGTGGCTTCCTCTGACTGAAATTAACAGAAAGAAAGTCTCCCGAAATTATTACATTTTTTCCCTCTCCCCTGTATGACACAGTTCAGTTAAACGAAAAACTTGAGAACAGTCAACAAAAAAGTCCACACCGAGCTTTGCTAAAAACAAAACAAATAAACTGTTCATTGTTTGGGAGATGCTGAGCTACAGCATGAGGATTTAACCCTTTTCTGGACTAAAGACTTTTTTAAATTTATTTCAGTAGGCATTCTAATACTGGTTTGGGGGAGAAGATGGCTGTCAGATCTGTGTTGTATACTACAGTAATTGTTCACTTATTCAAGGTTATTTTTTAACTAAAAGTAAAAAACCTGATACAGACAAAATAACTATAAAGTATAATAAAACTGTGTTTTTACTCTAAATGACAGAAGCACACCACATACTTTGGCAATCCCCCTAGAACACCTTGTTACAGAATCAGTACTAATTATATTTAGTGTCTAAACTGGAATTAAAAAAATAAATACATTAAATTAAATATATTGAATAAATTAAGGCTGACCATACTAAGAGGAGATCTGGGGTTCATAAGGCATTATGGCAAGCTTCTTTAAATCATACACATCCAAACAAAAAAAAAAGAAAATTGATAGGATCAGATGGTATGCAAAAAGATTTTAGATATTGTGGCAAAATTGCATAAACACGTTTAGTTTTTAAGTATGCTCTAATACGTTATAGTTCAATGCCGAAATCATTTTAATTTACTGATAATACCTTGAGACCATTCACACAGGCTGAGGAATTTTAAAGCATTAGAATCTCTGCTTAAGAGTTTAGAAACCAAGATGCTCAAAAGCACTAGAGTGCCACCTAATGGACAAAATGCTAAAATAAAAATGTAAGCAGAACATCGCATTTGTAGTAAAGAAGTGCAATTGTGAGTAAAACAAACAAGCAGCCTAATATTCAAATGTACAGAATATTTAATATTTTTAAAAGCTTGTGCTATGTAGATTGAACATGTTGCCCAAAAACATATTCCAAATGATAAAACTATTCTATACAGAATGTGAATACTAAGTGTAATACTAATCTGAATTCAAATTGCCATATCATTTGCGTTAGTAGGGTATGGAAGTCAAACAGTGGAACAAGTATTACATTATATAGATAGTATTTGTTTGGTATACTGCTGTATTTTCAGTATCAGATCATTTTAATTGTGGATAGTTTTGTTTATGAGTAATCGTAATTAATTGAACATCTCAAAAGAGCTATATAAAAATAGAGATGTCTAATGTTGAAGCTGCTGGTTGGCAAAAAAAAAAAAAGTCATAGCTGAAATATGTTCCAGATTTCAGTGGAAGGTTGTAAAATGTTCCAGTGAAACACTCACACCAATTGTTGTTCTGACATCTATTTTGTGGAATAATGCTATTTTCTGAATTAAGTAGTTGTGAGGTTGATGATGTATTCAATCCTGATACTTGAGACAATTAGAAAAAATGTAAATAAAAAAAAAACAATAAAGCATGAAAAAGAATAACTGGAGTGTAATGTCATAGAAATGGTCTTTTTTTCTATTTCAATGCACGTTTAGATTATATATTGAACAAATGTTGCAGCATTCAGATTCTCTCAAAATGTTCTGCATGTATAGTTTGTGTGAAATCAGCCTTTTATTTAATGTGAACTACGTTTCAGCCAGATCAGAAGTCATTCATTCTGTAGCATGAATGCTTAGTGTTTAACAGTAACAATTTAAAACTCCTGAATTAGAAGGGGTTACTTAATACACGTCAACCTCATAAAAATTCCTACAAAGCCAAACATTTGTGTTAAATAAAGTGTATGTTCTGAATTGTCGACTTTGAAAACCAAGGTACAGCAGCTGTATATCACAAACTCCATTCTAACGCAAGTTCATATTGAGTAGGAGTTTAACGTCAAGCAGTGATGTTTTATTATACCAGGTAACATAACATTCCTGATCAATTGTAAGGTACAATCAACAGCTTCATTAAATAATGTTAATAACTGCACATCGAAATCTTAGTGTGCCTTAACTTTATTACTGCATACTAGATATGTTTTTAGATGCATTTTCCCCTTGGATTTGAGACTTTCCAAGTTGATGTGAGGATGTTTTGTCAATATCTATGGCCAACAAATAAATATAGAACAACAACCTGTAATGCAATTTTTATAACTTTGCAAGGTCTTGTTCAAACTCCATAGGTACATAGATGACTTATACAACCTTTGGATAGTTAATTTCATGTGTATTCAAGTATGAAATTACCCCAAACAAACATTTCTTACCTAAAAGCCTTTAAGTGATGCAGAGGTATATTTAAAAGTTGCTACATGTCAGGGAACATTCTTTAGGCCCTGTTCTTTTTTCCTCCAAAAACCCAAACAGATAAAAGGAAACACTCCTGTGGATTAAAGTGCTCAGAATTTATCAACATCAAACCACCAGAGTTTTGCCTTCTACATTTTACAGTCTACAGTCAATAGATCTAAATATTTTACTGCACCCTGGCCAATTTATTGTTTGATGTTTAAAAACTTGCGCAGAATCAAAGAAAATTCATTAAATTTGAGCCCCGAAATGAGATGATATCTGCTTTGAAAGTCTAGTTTAACTGTGATATTGATGATTCTCTTTCTTCTGTGACAAAAGTCACCAGGGAGGCTACTAGTGTCAGAGTACAAAAGAATATTGCCAATAATACCAGAGAACAATGTATACGCCATGTAGGTAAGATAGGGAATGAAATCAGACACCTAAGCTCAGGAGCTGCCAATAATCATAGAAAAAAAAAAGATACAAACAGCAAATATTTTCATTAAACAAGAAATGCATCCAAATATCCAACAGGTAAAAAGTAGAATGATTATGGCATAGCTCAAATGCTAGTTTTAATGGCTTTCATTTTAATTGTCACTTCCTAATTAGTATTGCCATTTTGATTAGATTACAGTAATTAAAAACAATGTGTTAATTTGATACAAATAAAAATGGCTCTGCACTTCCTCAATTTTGTTTAACTGAAATTGTCCTAAAATGTATCCCAGCTAAAACATTAACTGACAGTAAGTTAAAAGACGACAAACATTTACAGGTAAATCAGAAATATATTACCTAAACCGATTATGCTATTGCTACCAAAATATAGTATTATATATATATATATATATATATATATATATATATATATATATATATATATATATATACACACACACACACACACACACACACACACACAGTATTAGTATTCAAATTTGATTCATTTTAAATATAAGTACTCAGTTTAGATTTAGTATATTAAGGTACTTCTGCAGAATAGAAAAAAAAGTGTATATAATTTGTGCACAGTAGAAGGTAAAGGAAAAGAATAAAAAAAAAGTCAAATCTGTATCTTTCGAACAAAGATTAGTGATACAGACTGTGACTAAATTATATAGCCTGGTTGTAGTCTTTACAGCACAGCCATAGCTATGCAATGTGTTTCCCAGGATTGACAAAGAGCAGAAAAAAGAATGGTGGTTATGAGGAGTGTATTACCCAAGTACTGTAATCAGAAACATACTGCACAGTGCAACACCATCGTTTGATGACCAAATCACTTTCACATACAGCTAAATTCAGAATAGCCTGATTTTTTTTTTTTTTTTTATTGATTTAAATGCTCAAAAAGTGAAAGGATTAAAAAGAAAAATGTTGGCTGCCAAATAAAATATTAGAAGGGATCAAGGAACTTCATCATGGCCAGATTCCTAAAGAAATCATAATTATCAAACATTTACCCTGGGAATAATCCACAGGAAGAGCTATCTATTAGCATAGTTTATATAAATAATAACATTTTAAAGCTGAAAGGGATATTTGGAGCATTAGCCAGCCATAATATTTTTGCAGGAGAATATATTGGATAACAGTTTAATAATTGTTATGGCACCCCTGGGCTTGAAGCATTTTTGAACTTGTACATTTTGTTCAGTTGACACATGGCTTAACAAAACTATAACTTTTCCTCTAGCAAGAGATTACTTTAATGAAAAAAAAAATCAAAAGGATACAATAATGACTAATGCACTCACAATTCCAACAAGCAATTAATGATCTAAACCACAAAAGATCTTTACCCTGAAATCGATACACCTGCCTTTTCTGCAGATTTCCTTGCACTGCACTGTCTTTACCAGAAAGATTAGTAAATATTATTTAGATCCACTACTGTTTAATTATTCAAACAGACTCCAGGATGTCTTAAATTATCATGATGTGGTGTTTACTAAAAGGGTAAAATAATACAGTATTTTGTTCATTAATAATGCCAACTTTGCACCAGCACAAAACCTTCAAATCTGTCCAACCTTGTTTTTTTTTATGAATTTTTTATTAATCTGTGTTTATAGGGGGTGAGCAAACAAATGTATCGTGACAGCTCCACGTGTAATATCATCCCACTGTTTGATTTTCTGCATCACATTGCTTCTAACGCCTTGACAACATGCCTTGTATCTAACATTCACACTTTCTTTCAAGCACATTTTTAACTTGTTTATTTGTAAAACAGAAAAACAGAAGCTTAGATGAGAATTAGGGGCTGGGGAGGGGGGTATTTTCTTTATTGATTGACAACGCTGATAAAAGCTTAACCTAGTCTCCGATAGTTGTGTGCTGATTGAACAGACAACAGTAAGAGACTACAGTGTAAAACTTGTGTCCTTCATAGATAATCTATACAGGTTCAGATTTGGCCTGTCAAGGTTTTCAAACCTCTGAGGAGTTAGTTCCGTTGTTAGCTGATGGAGGTCACTATGACACTGAATTGTATGAGTGATGACAGCACAGCTGGTGAGCTAATGACAAAGCTGCCCCAATGGCTAACCCCTGTATGCCCAGCGCAAACAACCTTTAGAATAAACCTCAGAAATCATCACAGACGTACTTTCCTTAGGGAAGAATGACATGTTATTTTTTAATCATAAACCTTGTAAAGGCCCTGTGTCTACACTGGCCCTAACAAAGGACAGCTGTTCTAAATCTTATATGACATATGTGTGGCCGGACAATTCAACATAATAGTCACGTCAATATTAAGAACTTCATTCCTGATGTTAAATACATTTTTTTTTTTAAAGATATGCTAATAATACATTTCCTAGGCATTCGATGTATTGTTTTAGATTATTAATTAAAGAAATATACAATTTCAACTGCAGTCCTGCCTGAAATAAGCACCTGATAAAACTGATTCCAGAATCTTCCAGTGCTGAGTGCTTGAGTCATTTAAAAAAAGATTTCTATGAATACTGACTACTGATTAGTATTACAGTATATTAAAAGCATTACTTACTGTTGCTTTATTGTGCAATGTAACTGCAGGTGCTGTATAGATGAAGAGGGGTACTTTACACAGTATCTCAAAATTTAAGTGTTAAAGTCATACAGATTCAGTCTCTAGTCTACGATGTATGTCAGAACCATATGTATACTCACCAAATGCCCTTTTTTAATTTTAAAATGGAAAATACAAAGATTTTAATTGACTTACTTAATTAGACACCATTCTATTGCTGTTTTAATGTGTTTTACTTCATTTGTAATAATATTTGAAAGAATATTTACAGAAACTAACCAACATATAACTTGTAACTGCCGTAATTGTAAAGGGTTAACATTAGTTTCTGAAATACAGAAGCCCACGTAGAAGGTACTTCTAGAATTACTTCAAATGAAAAAGGAGAAAAAAAACACACCTTCATTTTTTTCCCCCACTTTTGAAGTAACAAATATTTAGTCCATAAAATACAATGGTCAGTTTTAAAACTTTCTGAATTGGTACAATGTCTTATTTTAACGTCCTAGATGCCATCTTATTTTGATAGGTAAAAACCACCCCAAACTCTACAATATACACAATAAGAAACCACCATTCAATAGCACTGAATACAAACTACAACAATGTTGGTTTAAAGAAACCAGATACACCTAACCTGGCAATACTGTGATCTGGTGGGATCTTGAGTCAAAATGTTTACCTGTTTGTGGTTCTAACATTTCATGTGCCGTGCATCACTTCCAACCTGCACAGGAAACAGTCAGCTGAATCAGAGTACAGTTGGGACAGCTGACATAAGCAGACAGCAAGTAAGACAGCACTTTGATAGATGCCACCACAAGATACTTGTATGTGCGATTATATATATATATATATATAGAGAGAGAGAGAGAGAGAGAGAGAGAGAGAGAGAGAGAGAGAGAGAGATATTTGGACTAGTTTTAAGTTGTAATCATACACTGAGTGTACAAAACATTAGGAACATTAGGTGAAAGCTATGATCCCTTATTGATGTAACCTCCACTTCAATCAGTGTAGAGACAGGTTAAAGAAGGATTTTTAAGCCTTCACACAATTGAGACAATTGCCAGGTGAGCCGGTTTGAGTGTGTCAAGAACTGCAACTCTGCTGGGTTTTTCACGCTCAACAGTCTCACCTGCAGAAAGACATTAAGTAGATCTTTGCAGTGATGTAATTTATATTGTGGTTGGATGATTTTATTTTTTTTCCTTTGAGCTACACCTTCCAAAAAATATACACAGCCTACTCAACAATTTGAAGAAGCAAGAGAATTTTTATTGTGAAACAACAGTTAATGAAAAATAAAAACTGAAATGTCTTTTTTAGGTAAGTATTCATCCCCCTGAGTCAAAAGTTGGTAGAACCACCTTTGGCAGCTATTACAGCTGTGAGTCTTTTGGGGTAAGTCTCTACCAAGTTTGCACATCTGGATTGTGCAATATTCACCCATTCTTCTTGGCAAAATTGTTCAAGCTCTGTCAAGTTGGATGGGGATCGTTGGTGGACAACAATCTTCAAGTCTTGCCACAGATTCCAAATCAGATTCAAGTCTCGACTTTGACTGGACCATTCAAGCATTAGTATCTAAAAATGAAGAGCAGTTCATGTCAAACAGACTATAACAAAAAGTAAAAACTAACAGAAAAAATAACAATTTAATAATTCTGAGTAGTTTATATTGCAAACATCCTCAAAAGGTAAGGGCCTAGGGTTTGCTAAAATTGAGACCAGAAATTTTTGTGGGGCTCACTTAAGACATAATTAACTTGTGTTAGATTTGAGCTGACAACTACAGTATGTATGTTAACCTGCTATACCAACTATGGCAGGGCAGATCCTTCCCTGTAAATGTGTTTTGGTGGTGGTTGACAGTGATGGGGTTAATCAACCCAACCTGCCAAAATACATGTGAGAATGTGGCTGGTCTCAAATGAGGTAATTGGTGCTAAGTGGGACCAGCCAAATAAAAAGGGAGCTTGAAGCTCCATTAAGAGGACCACCAAGGAACTGGTAAGAGAAAAATGATGTGTGCTAAGAAAGAAAACCAGTGAAGGCTTTTGCCCAGTCTGGTTAAATTTTAAAGTGCACAACCGTTGGCGAACAAAAGTCGGTGCTGCAGGAGCAAGTGCTGTCACAGGCTATAGAGAAGGGGGAGGAGGTGAAGAGCCCACCTCCACCACAGCCCCGGCCACCACCCTGCGAACCAGTCCAGTGACAGTTGGTGTGGTGCCTTGCTCCTAGACACCCTGCCGGGTTGCCTGGACCTCCAGTCGCTGGGCCTACGGACTAGGTCGGTGCACCATCAGGCACAGCTCCTCGCCTGGTCCCCTACTACACTCCCCCTGAAACTTCAGACATCACTATGCTGTCGGCAGACATCACTGGCATTCCCCCTGCCTTTTACTTCGTAGCCCCCAAAGGATCAGATGTCGCTACGCCGGCTCCTGGGCTCACATCTCTGCCGGCTGTTGCAACCTCCTCGTCACTGCACTCCAGTCGCCCCTGCCACCCCGTTTGGGTTCCCTGTCGCTGGTTTTCGGTCCCTTCTTGGAGGCACTGGAAGATGGATTGTCCCGCCCTCAAGCCCACCCACAACAATGCGTGAAAGTAGACAAATGTGGGTCACAAAACAAAATAAATGAACACAAAATATTAGGTTATTATTATTATCATAACCCTGGTTCCCCGACATAATAATATAACCATTACCGAATGGATATTTACCTTCTAAAGACCCTGTGACCGAGAGAGGAAGAATTCGAACGACCAGAAAGGGCGCAGTGTAAGGTCGGTGGTATGCTTCCTCCTAGATGGGCAGCCTTGACGGTAAGCGGAAACCAGAAGGTGACCATATTAGGGGAAGCGCATAGTTGCATTTACCAGAAGGACTCCGTTGCAATTAGCTGCGGGGTAGCCCTCAATTGGAGAAACCATGGCGACGGGTTGATTGCAGGGAGGAGTTTTGAGTACAAAAGGGAAGCAGTAACATCAGTACAGCCCCCTTGCACTAACAACATAATACAGCTGGAGCCTGTGTTTGTTATTGTTTCGTGTTGTGTTTTATAGAGGAGTAAGAGTCGGGAGCTGCAGCCATGGAGCCAGCACCAACCCTGGAGCACGTCCCTCACAAGACAGTACAGCACAGCACCAACACTCACCACAATCCTGGAGGAAAGGAGCACAGTTTCGTGCATGGAGGATTGTGGTTTAGGAGTGTGTTTCTTTTGTTTAATCAGGACTGTAAACCTGCCGTGTTCCCCCCGATACCATTGCTGGTAAAGGGGTCGCTTATTATTTGTTTTGGTAAATAAAACACTGACATTTTTGGGAGAGTACTTCTGCCTGGACATTCCCTTCTTACTGCACCACTCGCATCCTGATCACACTTGGTGTCAGAGAAATGGGATTTCACGATGTAGCGAACAGCACTGAACACCATGATGGAGGCTCAGGCACGGAGGCATGAAGAGACCTTGGCAGTGGTGATGGACAGGATAAATGCCATGTTCCTCGCAGCCTACCAGGGAACTGGTGGCTGAACCAGCAGTGGCTTCTCCAAAACAAAAAAGTGGCGACGATGTTGCTGGAGGATGATCCCGAGGGCTACATAACACCCTCTGTAAGACAGGTGACAGCAGCCCTATGGCCTCAGGAGTGATAGGCTACCACACTTTAACTTACAAACAAGCCATGGATTACAACCTGGTGAAGAAAGCCATACTCCAGTGACGGGACATCATGGAGGAGATGCACTGCTGGTGGTTCCAGGAGTACCAATGCCCTGAAGGAGTCCGACCTCGAGTAATGGCCCAGCAGTTGGTGGACCAGGTGACCCGGTGGCTCTGCCATGGTGAACATACAGCTTAAGAGGTGACCAAGATGTTCACCATCGAACAGTTTGTATAATTGCTGGGGCCAGAGGCCAGTAATTGGGTCAGCTTGGCCGAGGGGTACAAGGACTCCACGCCCACACCGATAAACCCAATACCGACGCCTCCCTTCATCAGACCCAAGATAGCGGGCCCAAGGCAGGGGCCCCCTCTACCACGTACTCCCTTCACTACTGGATCAGCACCCTCTCGTTTCCTAATGGGCGGCCTCGCTCCACAACAATGGAGCTGGGCTAGAGCAGGGGCCCTCTCTCCGGTGGCAGGTCGGCAATGGGACAATCAAGCTCCATGGGTGCCTTTTACTCTGGAATGTTACTGGTGCCATGTGGTCGGCGACCTCGCCCGGAATTGCCCCTCAGCAACACTTATTTTAGAAATCAAAACAAGAAAATGTTAATAAATAAACATCTGAACAGACATCAGTTTACAACATACAGTACATATTGATAAAACTGAAACGATAGCAATACATTTTTTACTTTTCATCAGCAATCGGTTTGTTATCAGATAAGCAAAATCAACTGAACAACATAAAAAAAAAACATTTTACAGAATTTTTTTTTTAAAGTTATAAAAAAAAAAAGCCTAATTTACTTTTCTTTTTTTTTTGAAAAATGGGTATTCCTTTACTTTGAGTCTAAGGCTGTTCACAAGCAATACAGATAATGTGCTTCTACACCTGCCTTTCTGCACAGGGCACAGCTGTCCAAAGTTTTTATTGCTTTTGCCAACCTTTGGTGTCTCTTCCGGTTCTTAACGGGGTTGCCAGCTTCAGCTGTGGGTACACACTTGGCAGTCTTCCTTTTCCAAATGCTTATTGCGAAGTTCCTGTGCTAACTATAAAATATATTCTCTCCTTGGTAAATTATTCTACGTGCATTCTTTGTAAAGTACCCAGGAGTTGATGGCTGCTAGGTCCAATACATTGTAAAACACCTGAACAGACCACCGTCGGGAGCCAGCTTTCACAAAATACTTCCATGCCATCTGATCCAAAACATTAACTCCACACTTAGTTGCATAGTAAAACTCCACGGTCTCTGGTATTTATTTTCACTAGTCCCGATACTAATTGACTGACCAAAGCAGCGCAGCTGGCAAGCAGGTGCCAGCCTTCAAAAGGCTGATTGAAAACAATAGACTGTCAGTCATTCACTCAGACAGAGTACAAATCTGATTACAGCTAAACACATTGCAGACTGGTAAATAAAAATATTAAATTAGAATGCCGTTCTGTATAATAAAAATACAATTGTTTTCTGTGTGGCCGTCAATGTGACTGCTCCCAGTGTTTTTAGATATAATGTAATATGTCTCCTTTATTTCTGCACTCCTGCGTTTCATGCTTTGTGAGAATATTTAACACATACGGACAGGCACATGAACATGCAGCCCCATGTGTGTTACACGACTGGAGAAAATTACATTTTAAAACCAAAAACCACCAAAATGACTGCCCCGGGGCTTCTAGTGTTAATGATCTTGATTGCATAATCAATAGTTGCGTACTGTAAAGTATATTGTTCGGGATGGATAAGGAGTATTTACATGTGGCCATACTGAAAAAGGAGGATTTTTAAAAAGGACCAGTCATGAAGCAGTATGTCAATTGTTTCTGGTTCCTGAAGAGCTGATTAAGTTCAGCAGATGTGAAAAACTGAAGGAAGGACAACTGGGCCTGTGTTCAGCCTTCAATGAAGCCACTGAGATGGAAAGAGTCAAAAGCTTGATGTGGTGTTTGTGCAGTTCTTTTCCCAGAGCAGGTACACTGACTGGAGTGGATAGAGATTTTAATAGTCATTTTGGAATGGATGAAGTAGCTCGCTGCTTGTTTGGTTTTTGTGTGGCGATGATGAAGCAGTGGGCATCACCGCAGTAATTGCAAATACGGAGATCTTTGCAGGATGAATTTCTACAGGTGTTATCATAGTTGTTTGCCTCCAGAGTACAAGACAGAACGGCCGCTAACATCTTGGGGGTGAGCAAAAAATACTTGAGGTTGAGGATTGAGCAAGGGGGAGTTTGTTGCCGTATGTAAAGCATGGTAGGATGGCCAGAAGACTCGTACACTGCACACGTGATAGAACGGATGCCTGCAAAGTGATGATTAAATAGCTCATGGTCTATGGATCCCCAATAAATGCGTTGGTTGCGCTGTGCCAAGGATGCAGTGGCGTTGGAGGCGAAAGAGCGATGGTAGTGGTACAAGGCTGAACTGCCGTACCATAAAAAGTCTAGAACAATGGACATATAATTGTCGAATTCACATCTTCTGTCTGGATACACTTCACAGATGGTGTCTCAATAGATGCCAAAAGCATATAAAAATTCAGATGTTGTTAAGGTCTTGAAGAGACGAGGATCAGAAGTATTATTGAAACTTCTCCACTCTCTATAGTACGGTGCTATTCAGAATCAAGAGAAGAAATAAGAATGGAAACCATATTCATGTCTTTATCTTGGAGAATGCTTTTTATGGCTGGAGTCAGCGGATGAGGCTAGAAGGCGAGAGCACTGGGTGGAGGACACATCGGTGTAGCACTACTGAGAGTGTAGGAAAGAACACTGGGGGCGTGTGAACAGGCTGGCTGTAGGGGTGTTGAAATGAAACCAAAACACACAGCAACTGCGTGTTTTATTAACACACAGAAAATAAAATGTTAAACAAAACAGAATACGGCACTTTGGGCCAAAATAAATAGACAAACAAAACAAACAGACACTAACAAACAGGGGATGAACACGAAAAAAACAAGCACCATGCTGGTCTTCTAGCACAACGTAGCAATTGCTATAATTATTATTATTATTATTATTATTATTTATTATTATTATTATTATTATTTCCTCACTCTCTCCCATTTTTTCGCCCTGAACACACAACCATGAGTGAGGAAAACATGCATCTATATATACTGTTGTGCCGGGATTCAAGTACTAATTAATTATTAACTTGAATTCCAGCATGTGAACTAATTTGTGCAATCTCGTGCTCACATACTATTATATACTTTATCTGCATGTGAAGTGATTATGCAATCCCTGTGCCTAAATAGAACTATATATTTAAAATAACTTGTGCTACACAGGCCCATTTATATCCCATTGTGAACAGGATGGTGGTAGTGGTGACATCAGACCCGGAATAACACAGACTCTAAAACAAGGAATGGCAAGTGAAAACTGGCCAAATGAATAAACAAATAAACAAGCATCATGCTGGTGTATAACCCAGTTCATATAGCAACTGTTTACACTTTTGCTATCTCTTCTACAGGCTTGCATCTCTCCTCTGACACTCCACCCCCGACACAGACAGCTGCAGGCTTTTATAAAGGTGACGATCTCCCAATTAGTAACAATTAATCAATGAATTAATTCAGGAGATGGCCACCTTCTGCATGAGGTTTTCATGAATGGGGATTTTAACCCATTCATGTCACTATATTACAAGACCGGCTTTTCACCGGTCTCACACAACAGATAATAAATCGGATGGCTTTCGTCCGTCCGCACAAAACACAAATACATACATTACAAATACTAACAATAATAATAATAATAATAATAACACAGCACACACATGTATATAGGGGTGGGACACTCCACCACACCCATGCACCAATAAATAAACACCATCATTAACACACCACATGTAAAATATAACACAAAATACACACAGGGGCGGGGCACACTGCCTCAGAGAGGATTGGGAAAGCCAGGTACCTGGCATTGGAAACATGTTTGTTAGTGTTGGAAGCCTTGTTGTAGTAGGGGCGGCTCAGGGCATCTGAACAGAAGCCGTTGGCAGCTGCAATGAAGTCATGGGTAGAAGCATCAAAGTCGCAAGGCATGGAAGTCACATGCTATGGTAAGGAAATATTAATTTGACTGGAGGATTCAAACGGCAGAAATTCTGTTTGTTAAACTTGAAATTGATTGTTGAAATGCTGAAACAAAATTCATATGAGCAAGGATTACATCCGTGTTGGCAGGAGTAGGGACTGTAAGGTGATTAAAGTAAATTGCAGGAGTTGCAGGTGTAGTGAGCTGGGTGTCAGGAATGGCGTGAAGTACTGCTGATTGAATGGTACTTCCTTCTATTAAAACTGATGGAGAAAGAAACTGCTGTTGGATGATGCTTGTTTGATTGCTTTCACTGATCGATTGTGCAGGGCTCGATTGAGGCCGATTATCGTTCCTGTTGGTGACTGAAAGCTGAGCAGCCAGGAATTTGCAAAGTAAATCAAATAATACTTTCCTGGGACCTTATTTGCATAAAGGGATTTTAGTAATCTTGGAGTCGGCCAATCTTTATAAAGAAGTGTTTTCTTTCCTTTAGGACGTGGCATTTTTGAAATGCGTTCATTTCTTCGTGGAGAAGTTAAGAAGTTGGAGTCTCTTAACTTGCGGTCGGCTGGAGAACAACAGGAGAACCGTGTTCTTGCTGGGCAGGCTTGCTTAAAGCTGGATGTTTGTCCTCATTTTTGGGGGGAGGAGAATCTGATTATTGGATGGACCCTGGACTGCTGTTTGTTTTCTGTTACAGTAAGTTGTCTTCATGGTCTAGCTCCAAGTCCAATTCGGACATTTTTCAACACAAGATTGTAGGATTGCAACTGGACTGCGGCAACGACGCCCAGGTGGGTTCACCTGAGATTTATATATCGTATGGGGAAGTGATTTAATGAGGCAATTACTCAATAATCCTAAATGGGATAACAATCATTCAATAATTCCTCCCCTGAATTTCAGCCTAAGCGTCTAATTAGCAAAAATTATACACAGTCATAAGCAACAATTACTTGTCTGATACCAGGCTACTCCTGTTAGGTCAGATCTTGAAAGGAAAAAAGGCACTGAGATCTGTGCATGCAGTCCTTTATACCCTCGGGGGTGGGCCATGACTGTGTCACAGGCTCGGCTGAGCAGCTTTGGTATAGAATATTCAGGTTTCGGGGTCTTTTGGAGGTAAACACCCATTAGGTAATGGTTACATTTCGTACTTGAAAGGGGACTACCAAATTATCATCATCAGTTACAATATTTTAAAAAGACAGTACAATATGCCATAGACTGAATACATATGTATGTTTGATCTCTTAGTACATGATGATGAAAATTACAATTCAAAACAGTTGGGGGACTATTTTAATTTGTATAATCTAAACCATAGAGGAACAAAACCCTGCAGTCCTTTAACTCTATAATACAGTATATTAATCCCACTGGTGTTTCCCCCCTGAGAAGTGATTTATTGACATAGCAGTCTTTCAACTGTGGCTTCTGACTACAGTGTTGTAAAGGGGAGCCCTGCATTACTAAATTAAATACATCAACACGAAAAGCAGTCCATGGCAGAACACCTTTACGACATTTAGAGGGGCAGGTCTAGGTCATTAATTTGGAGATTTTTTGTGGCTGTTTCTTATGGAAAAAGAAGTTAGTAAAAATCTACCTTTTTTTTTTTTTAAGAAACATTTGTCGTAGAAACATTTTAATTTCTATTCATAGAGCTTCCAATATAGTGTCCTGGAACCACAATGCCGACAGTATTTATAGCATCACCAGTGGGCTTAGAAATAAAGTTTTCAACTAGGCCCCCAAACTGCAGGAAAGGGTCGTAAATAAAAAATATTCAGCTCTCAGCTCTCAGTGAGTTCACTGATAAACCACCATACAATTCTGCTTAATTTGGTTCACAGGCATCAAATGTAAAAGCAATAATAATACTGTAACAATAATAATAATAATAATAACAATAATAATAATAATAACAATAATAATAGCTTATTTAAAAGTGTATTATTATTATTATTATTATTTTATTTATTTATTTATTTATTTTTAAATAGCAGACAAATGTTTCAGCTGATTCATTTATTGTTATGGTTGAAGAAAGCATTTGCTAAAACATTTGTTTTACTGTACCTTAGAATCAATAAAAGAGCACTAAATATTTCCCCTACTTGTCAATGTTGGCATATTAAACAATTCTTCTTCTTCTTCTTCTTCTTCTTCTTCTTCTTCTTCTTCTTCTTCTTCTTCTTCTTCTTTTTCTTCCTAGCGTTGTCCCGCTGGTGCAGGGTCCGCTCTTCGGATCTTTGAACGCCACTTCGCTTGGTCTTGCGCCTTGTTCGGGCTCAGGCTGCTGATTTTCATATCCGCATTGATCGTGTCCTGCCATCGCTGCTTCGGTCTTCCACGTGGGTGCTGGCTGTCGATCTCAAGATGGTAGGAGATGCTGGCGACGGTACCAGGCGCTGCTCGTTGGACGTGGCCGTACCACCGTAACCGTCTTAGGAGGACCAATGCCAAACTGCCGTCTGAGCATGTCGTTGCAGATTTGGTCAAGGAGGGAGATTCCCATTGTCCAGCGAACGCATTTCCATGGCATGAAGATGACGCTCAGTGGCTTTGGTCGTAGGCCAGCATTCAGTCCCATACAGCGCCACTGGGCGGACGACTGTTCGGTAGATCTTCGACTTCAGGCGGGTTGGCATCTTCCGGTTGTATAAGATTCCTGTGACCTCTCTCCACCTCATCCAGGTCGCGTTGACTCGCGCTCGCACGTCGCCGTCAATTCCGCCGTCACTCTGCAGGTTGGATCCCAGGTAACGGTACAGGTCAGTCTTTGCCAGGTCCACGCTGTTGACTTGGATGGAACCAGCGGCTGGGCTCGTTTCTATGTACTTGGTTTTCGCAGTGTTGAGGCGAAGTCCAAACTGGCAAAGTCGATCGTTCCAGGCCTGCACCTGTCGCTGCAGCTCTTCCCTGGTTGTGGCCGCAAGCATGACGTCGTCAGCGTAGAGCAGGGTCCACGGGACGTTGCGCTGCAAGTCATGCGAGATGGTGTCCATGACGAGGAGGAAGAGGAGTGGTGACAGTGCAGAACCCTGGTGGACGCCAACCTTCACAGGGAAGCTGTCAGAGATGCCGACTGAGCACCTCACGTGGCTGGTGGCGTTCGTGTAGGGCATATGGACCCAGTTGATGAGAAGTTCCGGCACTTCGTGGTTGCGCAGCGCGTACCAGATGAGTTGGTGCGGGACACGTTCGAAGGCCTTCTCCAGATCAAGGAAGGCTAGGTGTAATGGTTTCCTCTTCTCCCGGTGTCTCTCCAGCAGAATGGCATAAACTATTAATAGTGTGTATTAGATTATCTTAATTTAGAAAATTACTGGTGTAAAGCAAGTACAGAAATATGTGTATGCTGCACAGCTGCATATATTTGGTATTTTATGTGATTGCCCACGTTTATAATCAAGAATGCTTTGTCACATCAAGATTGTGATTGTTGCCTGTTGCAAATTTGTATTAATTTTTTTTTTTCTCATGTATATTGATGGGAGAAAGTACTGTAAGGAATTGTGTTTGAACACCAGTTTTACACTGTATATCTGAAATCAAACACTGCACATATCAAAATTTAATCATAACAATTTTAAGAACAAATTTGCTGTATTGCCTAATAGTGTTTCCAGCTATAAAAAATAAATAAGATATTATACAAAAATAAACTGTTCCTTGTAAATTCATTTGAGATGTATGTTTTCACTTGTCTACTGTATTCTGTCAGAAACAACTACAAACCACATCAGTATCAGAGCCATATGTACGTTAATCCAAGTCAAGTGTCTTCCTTCCTTCTGCGTTTTACTTACCGCAACATTAAGGCCTGCAGCCTATTACTCACAAATTCTCATGTTTTCATCTGGTTACCAAATTTACTCTTGCTTTCAACATTCTAACACGGTATACAAAAAGAAACATCTTACTTCCTTAACACTGCCTTCGACTGATTTCATGTAACCCAGCTATGAAATCTTTATTCCTGTGGAAAACCAAAAAAAAATACCATTTGTTCTATGAAGTGTGTAAACACACGTTATACCTTGATCTTAAGTTAGTCATGAATACAGTTAAGGCATATGTTTGTGGCGAATACAAAATACGTTAGGAATAAGATCTGTCTCATTCATACTGCCAGCAGTTAAAACACTGGTAGTAAATGTGTACTCGACAATGCTTGTTATGGAACCTGACAAAGAATCCCAGAAAACAAACGTTCACTACGTATAAAAGGTAGTATATAAGTGAGTAGTCTTTATTAACATCGATATGGCCAATGTTTAAAAACAGTGAGTTTTTTTTGTTATTTTAGTATTTTTAATGGTATTTTATTGTTGTTTTATTAGTCCCCCTCCCTGTTGATTTCTTTATTGTATTTTATTGCTATTATCGTTGTTTTATTTAGTTTTTGGGAATACCGATGAAAATTAGCTTTGGCTAAATCGGGTGTACAATGCATCGCTGGTTTCATCATGAATGTTTTTAATTGTACATGGTTCCAACCAAATAAATAAATACATAAATAAATAAATAAATAGATAAATAAACATTCAAGTCACAAGACCTCAATTTGGAAGCTGTATTAGGTCAGCAGTGTAAATTAGTGTCTGCACTTCTGTTCTTCATTGCAACCATGTATTTAATTTTGTGCTTCTTGGGCTGTGTTCACACTGGGTCAGTTTAGACCAGTAGTTCCCAAACCGGTCCTGAGGACCCGCTGTGTCTGCTGGTCTTCATTCAGACTTAACTCTCAATTACTTAACTAGACCATGAATTGAATTGATAATTTAATAGTTTTCAGCACTTAAAAGTTGCATATTTCAGGTTGGCTATAATATTGTATAGGTAACCTGAGCTCTGCAACTGTTTAAGAGCTGAAAACAATTAAAAATGTCTAATTAATCAATCAATATTTATTTTATATAGCACCTTTCATTGTGGAACACCATCACAAAGCGCTTTACAAGATAGTGAGGAACAATGCATAATACATTAAAATACAAAAATGCACTGAAATATAGGGCATAGGGAAGAGGTCCAAGAACAGACCCTTGAGGGACACTGCAAATGACCATGTTTGCGTAAGCGCTGCTTCCATCATAGAAAACAGACTGCATGCATCCAGATAGGTAAGAGGACAGCCAGGAGAAACAGGTTCCAGAGATCCCAGCATACTTCTGAAGGCAGTCAAGAAGAATGCTACGATCTATGGTATCAAAAGCAGCAGTTAGGTCAAGAAGGACAAGGACAGAAGACTCAGCAGCATCAGCATTAAGCAGAAAACAATTTACAATCCGGAGCAGAGCAGTTTCAGTACTGTGATACGGTCGGAAGCTAGACTGCAGAGATTCAAGCAAACTGTTATCTGTAAGATGTTTCATGGGCTGTCTGACTACAGCCCTGTGATGAGTCAAAGGGGTTTCGGTCTGTGATTCAGCCTCCCGACAGTAGGTGGCATCAAACCAACTCGGGACTTCAGCCCTGTGATGAGTCAAAGGGGTTTCGGTCTGTGATTCAGCCTCCCGACAGTAGGTGGCATCAAACCAACTCGGGACTTCCCTTACCAAGATCTCGTGACCATGGCAAAAGTCATCTTTTGAGGGGCGGCACCTTGGTGAGGGGCGGAAGTACGAGTATGTAACTTCCAGCCACTGGAGTCAAGTGAAGGAAAAGGACACGTGTCAGCTGGGGATTGGTGTTCCACTGACTACAGAGGCGGGACATTACATACTAAAGGGAACGTACTACTGTGTTCGGGGTTGGTCCGAAAGAAAAAATAGGAGGAGTCACGGGTGAAGGGAGAGACTGGTTTTGTGCAGCGGGTTTTTTTTGAAATACTAACATTTCTTTTGTCTTTTTTTTGTTTATGGTCACGACGAAGACAAATTAAAGACGTGTCATCAGTTTGTTTTGGATTTCACCCCTGCACTCCTTCCCTCACACCATTTTGTTTTTCGTTTGTTATTTAATCCTTTTTGTGGTGTATAGAAAATAAAAATAAATTATTTTATTTCTGTACACATAAATTACTGTCTGGACATTCCATTTAATACACTCTCGCCTCACACGCCCTTTCAAGAGTTTTGGAGAGAAAAGTAAGATTGAATATAGGAAAGAAGTTTGATAAGACAGCCGGGTCAAGGAAGGGTTTTTTGAGCACTGGCGTTACTCGGGCAGTTTTGAGGGCAGCAGGAACCAGGCCTGAAACCAGGGATAGGTTGAGAGTGTGCATAGTGGAAGGAACAAGGTCTGAAGAACACAGATGGATGAGATTTGTTGGCCAAGGGGCAGATGGCATTAGTTGATTTCAACAATAATTGATTTAAGCAATTTGTCAGTTCAATTTACAGTCTAGTTAAGTAATTGAGAGCTCCGTTGGAATGAAAACCAGCAGCCACAGGGGGTCCTCAGGATCGGGGTTGGGAACCACTTGTTTAGAGGGTTTGGTCCGCACTTTGTACATTTTGGTACATTTGCTGTGAAGTGTGAACAACAAAGTCTGCTTTGGAAAGGAGACGTACCGAGTCCACCTAAAGAGGTGTTCTCGGTCTGTTTGGCAAACGCACCAAGTCTGGCTCGCGTGCTAAACTCCAATGTGAACAACATCTGGACTAGGTCCTTTTGCACATGAGAAATGAACTATATAAGGTAACCCGACTAGGAAGTAAACATTTCATGGTTTAGTTCATATTCTGAGGAAACAAGTAGAGCAAAAAACAAAAAATGCCTCGGGAACTACATTAGAGTTACCAGACATCCTGGGAATATTGAGATTTGAGAGTTTAAGCCTTCATATTTTGTCCCGGTAGGAAACAGTAATATTGTTAAATCGCCCCGGTTTTGCTATTATATTTTGTTTAAGTACAAAACTATATCAGCGTGCTCAGCTAATTAATAGCAGAATAATGTATTAGGTTGTGTGTTCGCACCATTCAAGTATAAAATAAACAATCTTATGAATGATTTGTTTTACCATTCTGAGTATACCACATGTTTACATGGCAATAGCTGATCTATTTCTTTTAAATTTGGCTTTTTGTACCTGGCTTCTACCTACCTCTACAATTCATTTTTAAACTATTATTGTGATATTTTATATACTGTTGTTTTTGGCTTCAGAGTTGCTACGACATCAGTGAATTGAATACAAAAAAAAAAAACTTCCCAGTTTTTCACTGTGGAAATCTGGTAATCCCAAACTACACGGACAGTGTGAGAAACTGAAGCTCTGATAGTCAAACTTTGTTTAATGTCGACATTAGGAGACACGTGCAGAATTGTGTAAACTGCATTCTCCAACTGTAGGCATTCAAGAAATGCACCCATTAAATTAGCAAAGTGCTCCCCCAGTGCTTTCTTCCACAGCAATATATAAGAATCTAAAGCATGCTATATTAAAAACCAGAGCAATACATCCATAACTCCCATATTTCAATATGCCAAAATAAATAAATAAATAAATAACTTTAGCTTGCATCCACGAAAGCTTGGACCCTTTGCTCGCAGATAAGTGTGAACAGCATGCACATTGATACATTGTTTCAAACTAAACAAACCAAAGTCCTTTTGAAATGGATCCAGTGTGAACACAGCCTTGGAATTCATATATGAAGATTAGCAGGAGTTATCTAATGTAAATGGTTGAGTCCGTCTGCATCTTATGGAAGGACAACAAACAATTTACCTTAAATAGTTCAGGGCAGACTGAGCATGTTAAATGCACATTACTGAAAATCAATCATTTCAGTAAAAAAGGTTGGTCAGCTATATCTAAGTAAAAGTATGTAATAAGAATTAACTAGTATGTCATTTTTTTTTTTTTTTTTTCTGGGGGGTTTTTTGTGAGTGATTGTGCCAGATTGTACAAGTACATTTCAAGAGACAGGCAGCTTCTGGTTTTGTGAAGATATTTTCTTATTATCTTGGGCTGAGCAATAGAAAGAATTGATCTTTTGTCTGTTTTAAGAATTCTCCCTAGGCTCTGTTGCTCACTTGGCTGCCATGCGGAGGGCACTCTCTGCATCACGGATGCTCTCCTCCAGTCGACGCTTGTCCTGCTCCAGCTGGGAAAGATGTGTGCTGAGCTGACGCAGAGATTGATCTTTTCTTCTCAACTCCCTCTTCGCCTTGGAGAGACTCTGGAAGCAAACAGAAAAACAGCAATACGTGTCAGCCCTAATTCATAACTTCTATTCACAACATTGGCAATGCAACAACAAAGAAGAGGTGAACAAAGACCGGCTGGGCTTGAGTTGTCATATGTGAACATTAAGCATGATTAAAGATCAAAGTGTGCTTCACAAAACCAGAAAAAATATGCTAAATTATGTTGATTTGTTTTAATTCTTCATAACAAAAACATGTATTTAGTAGAAACCTCTAAATTACTAAAAAGTTGTCAAGAAACAAAAAATGACATTCATTACAGTGCTGTCAGCCAACCCCTTCTTTTCACTCTGCAGGCCCGCCATGCAGCCAACCCAGAGCTACAGTGTCGGAGGATAATGCAGCTCTGGGCAGCTTACAGGCAAGCCTGCAGGTGCCCAGCCAGACCACAGGGGTCGCTGGTGCACGGTGAGCCAAGAACACCCTGACTGACCTAGCCTTTCCTCACCTGGGCAGCGCTTGGCCAATTGTGCACTGCCCCTGGGAACTCCAGTCCATGATCAACAGTGTAATAGCCTAGATTTGAACCGGCGACCTCCAAGCTATAGGGTGCATCCTGTACTCCATGCAGAGCGCCTTTACCGGATGCGCCACTCGGGAGCACCAGTACACCATTACAGTACTTTGACATAAATAGCAAGCCAAATGTGATAACAAGACAGCTTACCAAACATCATCATCCGTATACACCTGTTTGCTATATTTCAGTATGAGATCAAACAAATGCTTACACTCCCATAGATGAAGAAAAATAAACTCCCAACAGCTCAGGATATTTTGTTCATGGGTGTTCACAAGACTTCTGTGCATTTATAGTACTCAAGAGCACAAGCACAAAAAAAATACAACACATTACAAATAGGGACATATTACAAAATGACTTGTTTTATAAATTTCGTGCTAATGAGGGACAATGCTATTTGTTAATTCATGTATGGTGCCTGCACGTCTGCTCACACCTTTGCAGGGTGTACTGCAAAGAGAGACTTGATATGAACATGAAATAGTTATCTTAAATGTATTGTTCACCATGTAATATTGTTCATCTTTAGTCATCACATCCTGGTTAAAGAACTCTGTGGCCTCCATACAGCTTTCAGAATCATGTCTAACCTTCAAGAATATCTGGTACACCCGATTGTTAACATAGTAACACTTTATATTAAGGTGATGCTTAGTAATGTTTTATAAATGTATAATATATGCGTAATAACTACCTTACAGAATGTTAATAAAGTATTATAGATAGTGTATAACCATGAAATAACCAGACAGAATTGCATTTAAACATCCTAAAGTACAATAGGTGGCTAAAAACTGTCCCCTCTATAAAAACATAATTACATCTTTGGCTATTGCATGGTTATAAACCATCTATGATGCTTTATTAATACTTAATAACACAGTTATTATGCACATATTCTATATTTATAAAACACTTAAAACATTAATAAGCAGCACCTTAATATAAAGTGTTACCGTTAACATTAACCTGTTCCTTACCGCTAAGAAATGCATCAGTAAGAAATGCTACAAGGAACAAATGTTCTACAAAAACAGTAATATATTAGTTAACTCTTGTCATCCCTATACCACGTTGTTCTTTAGAAGGATTTTAAATATACATTTCCATAATATTTAAATTCTCAGCTGTTTAATATTCTGTGTTGTGTGTTCTGTCTAATTCTATAGACTGTTCTGTCTAATTGCGATTTTTGTTTATATGCTTTCTAACTATTTCAGCAGATTTGTAGTACTTGAGAATACATGTTATTTATTTCATGCTAATATTGGACACTGCTTTTCACCATGATAAAGTGAGACAGTAGTGGTTGGGACCAACCAAGAAGTAGCTTCTCTGCAGCATACATTGAAGTAAGGTATGAACCTCCAGTGCTTTTCCCCTGCCAGGTAACGTAGATTTCCTATTGGCCCAGTGTTAATAGCTGAAGTGCAATGCTGGCTCCAGGGATCAGCCAATTTGCAGCCTCCTTGATGAACCAGCACAAACAATGGCTCAGATGCTGGTTCCAGGGATCAATCAAAGTGTGGCCTACTTAGCACTTCTGCATGGCAACTGTCTGGAATGTGTTGGGTGGAGCACTTCACAGGGGTCATCAGGTGGGGACCTCCCACCTAAGGACCCAGGAAAATGGGGGAAGACTCAACAGTGATGCTGGTGTCCCAGAATCACTTCCCTTTGTCCCCCCAAAGACTGCTCAAAGCTGATTTTTTGAAGTCAGATGAGGAAGCATATTAGTGTTGTACAGGCTTCAGTGCACAATGTTTCACCTATGGACTTCAATGTACAGCGCAATGTTAATATGCTTCCATACCTCACTTCTTAAAAACCTTAAGGAGTCTTTCAGGAGAAATACTTGCTGGGATAGTTGAATTGCAAATAATGACAGAAGCATAAAGATAGTAAAAAAAAATTATTTGCCTGTTTTTAAATTTTGTATTGTTCAGAAGCTTGCCATTGAACTTTGCGTCTCCAAGATGTTGGGAGTTATATTAAGGAATAAAATGTGTGGTAACACCACAAAACATAATAATAAAATATATATACAGAATACTGTACCACTCGGGGGTGAAAAACTGCCTACAGCACTTCAGTTATTAGCCTCTCAAACTCCCAGACAATATTAGGTATCATTACATACCACTATCGATACCATCTGTAATGTGTTTTGTAGTGAAAGTTATTTTAAGTCCTAAATAAAAGAAGATTCACCTTTATTAAGCATCAACTGAATTTTTTTTTTTTTTTTTTTTTCTGAGAAACCTTTAAAGCCCCATAACTCTTTACAGGGGGAAAAGAGGGCAGCACCCTCACAAGGATAACTCACCAACCTAGTTGGTTATGGGCTGACTAGTGGAACACTAGAATGCTTGTTTACACTGTGAATTCTTCAACAAAAACTACCATGTATAAAAACAAAGAAGAGTGAAGCTAGAATATCTCCTTAATATAACTCAATTTTCACCAACAGACCTTCCTGCTCTGAAAATATCAATAGCAATAATGCAAAAGTTGCATTTAAATAGCTTTCAAAAATAGTTATTAATGTTTTTTCTTTTTGTTTGTTTGTTTATTGATAAAATAAGTTTGTTAACCGGTGCACTACATTTTAATCTGTAGCCTTTTTTTGTAAAGGAACTGTACATTTTTACGTATTTGTAAAAAATATTGGGGAATAGTAAAATCATGGAGATTATAACTGCAAATACCATCCAAATTAAAACCCCCAAATTAGAAACATGATTTTATCAAAAAATAGATTAAATCTGTTTATAACTTTTAGATGCAGTGTAAAGGTTGGTGTAATCTGATGCTCAGAGTTGTTGAAAAATAAATTAAGCTTATTTACTCTGTGAACTACCCTTAATTGAACTAATAATTAGACGTTATTACTTGTTTTCAGCTCTTAAACAGTAAAAGGTCTAATTAAGCAAATTATCAGTTCAATTAAGGGTATAGTTAAGTAACTGAGAGCTCAGTTGGAATGAAAACCAGCAGACACAGGGGGTCCCCAGGAACGAGTCTGAGAAACCCTGGTTTAAAGCAAAATTTCTCCAATACAGTTCTTTGTGTAGGTTAGACACAAACAACTCAATAATCCACAAATGCCTGTAATTAAAGAGATCATTTTTTTTTTTTTTTTCTTTTTTGGCCTGGCAAATATTTTCCTCATAATAAGCTATTTTTCATTTTTGAAATCTAGAGAAATACAGGATTCTAAACAGAAGACAAGCACACACGGAAGTGAGTTTATTTAACTGCCCCCAGGCTGCTTGCTCTCCCACTTTTACTGGTCTAATCAAACCCCCAGACAAACTTTATAGACCACAATATGTCCGGAGTCCTGTGACTGAGAGCAAGCAGAAAAGTGAGGGAGGGAGCAGGTGCGCCTCAAGGCAGCAAAATGGCAATGGTAAGTTGCAGGTTAGCCATTCATTTCTTAACAAGGGCTGCTTGGGACAGTGTGTTGGCCTGATACCCAGAAAATGGCTCAGAAGAGAATAGGATAAATCAAGTTTAATAACAATGGTCCTAATTGTTCCCTCAATGCTCAACTCTAATTACTTGCAGAACTCTCTAGACTGTCACCTGATATTAAACTGTTGGAAGCTAAATGTAGAGCTGTGAGATAATCAATAAACATTTAGTGGGGAAAAGAATAAAGATCCTGCTATGCAGTGGGAACTTGCAGCACCCAAAGCCCTTCTGCTCATGAGAAAGCCGATGGGACAGCCAGAATGATTGCAAAGCAATAATCCAAAGTACCGTTTCTAGGCTTGAGGCTTTCAGGCGATGGTACATTTGAGAGAGAAAGGTGAACACGGTCACCCTAATTACAGCCCACTTTCACACACTTCAGGCATAAGAAAAGACAGGCCAATTAGGTGGAAAGGAAGATAAGGGAAGTTTTATTTGTATACTAATTAAAACCCTGTTGAAATTAAAGGAAAAACATACAGCTCTGTAATTGTGTGTCTGAGAAAGATCACTTTAGGTGCAGTTATCTGAACAGTACAGCCTTTAGATATTTCCCTTAATCCAAAGTGGAGCCTTCACAGGTCCTCATAATTTGATACAATCTTATGAAAATCTCAGTTTGACAGTTTGCTCATCTAAGCATTTACTGTCTATCACTGCTTATTCGTTTGAAGAGGAAAAATATATACATTTTAAAAGTTTTAGAAAAGAAACAAAATCGAGGATAAAGACTAATATCAACAAAGTTTCATATTTCTATATATCCTATGCTTGGGTGTTTTACAGTTATGAATGAAAGTTTTCTAAATTTTCAAGATGTTACACAACAGGTTGGAGAGCCACTAATGTTTTTTGTTAATCCAAACCTGTCCTAAATAAAATCTTGTTTTAGAATAGGTACCGTAAAACCAGGTAAGAGTTGGTGACCGAGCACTGTATTTTGTCTCCTGAACTCCTCCCTAATCGCTACCATTTTCTGCCTCCAGAAAAAGGCAAGACCAAGTTCCAAATATATGTCAAAATACTGTGATATATGCTCCTGCTGTTTGTATTCTCTAGAAAATGTTGTTTTGAAATTGCAAGAGTTTTCATATCTTTCATATACTTTCTTTCATATCTGTAATACAAAAAACAATATATATATATATATATATATTTATATAACAATATATATTTTTAGACACTGTTTGAAAAATCTGTTTTAGAAAACAGATTAGTTTACAGTGCCGACTGTACATTTACCAGATGAAGATGACGTCAACATTTTACACTAAGTAGAAAGGGATTATAAGGGTACGAAGTCAGCCTTGTGATGAAGTGTGTTTCCATACAGAGATCAATTAAATTAACTAACTACTTACTTTGTACTACTGTGCTTATGACCAGCATAGATGTATCTCCATAGTGCAATCACTAATATAAAGTAAGCAGGGCAGAATAGAACATGATTTTAACATTGGCGGGTCACTTATTTTTGCAATCAGGTGGCTGGCTTCCGCTTTGAACTTGAAAAAGGTGTGAAGCAACGCAAGACACTTAAAACTGTTCTTTACCAGCATGAAATATGGAAAAGGGTGACCAATCTTGATCACATGGTATCACTTAAGATCAATGTCTTCTTAAAAGGTTTAATACAAGATCAACCTAGTCCTCATTCAGTTCTCAAAATGTCTCATCCCTTATTAGAGATCATCTTCACAGAAACCCCCTGCAACGTGTTGTCACAGTAAGCCATGTTGCTTGGGAATCAAAGAGGGTGCCCCACCGAGCTCTGTTAAATCTCCATATTATCTCACAAGTAAAGAAGACTGCATGTGGCAGCATCTTCAAAAGTCAAGTAATCTTCCAGTTTGACAGTTCTCAGCAGGACAGCTTGTTACTAATTTCTTAGCTAAATTTAACACATTTACTGCCCTTGCTTTAAATTGAAATAATAAATTTCAGGCAAGATGAAAATGTTAATGATTACACTATGTAACACAATTTTTGTTCCTGGGTAGTAAGTGTTATTTCCTAATTGCTTATGCCTCAAAAGTATAGAAAATGGCTATTATTCCCCACAACTTTGCTTTTGTGACCAGGACTGTGATATTTCAAAATATCACTATTTTCAATGGGAAAATGGGTAAATGTGTGTCTTTTCATTCACATAAAGTCAGAAAAAAACAACATATGAATCCAAATTAACATGTATTTATACTAAAGTAATACAAAGATGACTACAAAAGATTTAGAAGTGAGTAGTTTTTCGAGATTTACAGTTATACTGTAAATACAGTATAATTGTAAATCTCAAAAAACTACTCAGACATAAGCAATTAGGAAATAACACTTACTACCCAGGAACAAAAAAAAAAAAAAAATTGTTACACAGTGTTATCTAAGAGTGCTAATGGGATTCTTGGAGTTTGCACAACAAAGATACTGAAGTCAAGAATAAAAAATGGAATGAACAACTCTGCAAATACATTACATAATAAGGGTCTGTTTTTAAAAGTTTTAGGTTTACTTGAACTAGAACTAAGTAAGCTAGGAATGGATGTTTTTGTGAACCATAACAAGGAATCCCTATAAAAATGTAAGGGGAATAACATAGTCAAAATATGAAGCCCAATGTGAAGACACTCTCAGGGCATATAGTCAGTATTATTTATATGGTCAATGATCAAATGAAGCAGTGAAACAATACAGTTATTACTGGACAACACCTACAATAGAATTGAATGATACAATCTATTTTAATACATGAGTGGTTAATTGATATGTTTAGGTCATTTACATAATAATACTAATCAAATTACAGGAGGATATAGGCAGGAGTCATTGGGTTAGTAAGGGTCTGATGCTTCTCAACTTCCTCACCAGAATGCTGGTGCAGCCTGAAACCCAGCTTTTGCAGATGCTGTGCCTGTTCATGGAGCAGCATTTGGGCCTGTTGCTGTCTTAGTAGGGCATTGTTCAGTTCTTGGCCCACATTTTCAAACCTCTCTAAAAGGAACCATTGCCTAAAACAGAAGACATCCACACAGATTGTCTTCACTCTAAGAATAAATTATACATATACATATATTTAGTTAATTATTGTGAATGAATAAATTACAGTGCATATTTAGGAAATCAGTACTGAGGATATAAGGTAAATAAGCCAGTTTGCTAAAATTCTGCTGGATGCAGAAAAAGTAATTGCTGTAGATTTACCTTTTTATCTCCTCTGAGCCTCATAACTGACTCTTCAACCTCAAACTGTACTGCCGCTTTGAGCACTAAATATTACAGCTCAGCTCAAATGAAGGCTTCATGGATACATTAAACACCACGTTTAACCTCCAGACAAAGTACATTTTTACATGGCCAAAATGGCTGCCAGACAGACCTTTAACATGGATTAGGACTTCCACTTGTCAAAAAGGTCCTGCAAAAATTGTAGTATTACTCCCATGGGACAAGCTGTGGGGTCGAACCGACAAGGCTGACACCACGTCTGAAAGACGCTCCAGTTGTACCCATATTGGTAACGTGGACAAAACTGGCATTTTGTAGGGTGCCAATAACCCTATTGGACAGACCCTGACACCGCAAATGCAGATGTTCAAGTGCCAGACCCAGAGCTGCAGTGTTGATGGGTTGGGATGCCATAAAAGTCCCCCTTGCCTGATTGAGCAGATCGAAGCACTTGGGCAGTCGCCACGACTGGCTGTTCAGGAGCTGCATCAGAGTTGAAAACCAGTCTCCTGGGCCAATAAGGGCTACTAGGAGCACCTTGGCCCAGTCCTGCCTGATTTTCTCCAGACACAGTGGGAGCAGGGAAAGCAATGGGAAGGCATATAACATTTGCCTTGGCCACTGGTGTGCCATGATGGCATCTGCTGCCAGTGGGTCCCACCTCCTATTATGGAGCACCAGAGGGGACAGTGGGTCGATTCCTGGAAGGCAAAGAGATTATGAAATTGTGTATACAACTTCATTAAGCAATGTCAATCTTGTCATTTCTTATATTCTTATACAATTTGAATTCTTAAGTACTACTCATAATCTACCTGTAATGTTGTAATTTTGTAGGAAATTGTAGAATTATTTATTGAAAGTAATACAACGTAATGTGACAGGAATGCAAGTGATTGTCTTGTTACGTAGTGCAACAATTATTTTCGTAGTATAACTATTGTACAATATTAGGAAATATGAATATATGTATGTTTTTACAAAACAATGTAGCCAAACAACAAAAACTAGCAGAACCCACAGCAACAAAATCAGCCTAAGAAATTGGATGAATCTTACAGAAAGTGGATGAAAAAAGCAGATTTAAATGAAAACCTTGAATATGTGACAAGCCTATTCACAAACTGACAAAAGTTAAGTGTAGAGAGGCTTCTAAAATAACGTTTATAGCAAGTCTGTGAACGACCAGTCAGTTTGAATATCTTTTTTGGGCCATTCTAAAAAGAAACAAAAAGGAACAGGAATTCAGACAAGATGAAACATTGACAATGTGAACGTTTCGATCTTGAACAGAACTGCACTGAATGTTCTGCCAGGATCTGGGTGTGTTATTACAGTAGGAATCCACCTACAGTAGTCACTTTGCCTTGTACCAGAGGGAAAACCTCTGCCAAGCAGGGAGGTTGTGACATGAGAAATTCATTATTTCCAGATTAAAGCAATTCACTGTTATGGGTGTTTTTTGCAAAAAATACAACACCCACAGGCTCCATGTATATAGCCCAGATTAAAAAAATAAAAAAAAAAGATTCCAATCTTTTCGTATTTCAGTTCGGGAAGAACCTTTTCTTAAAGCTATCCTGGCAACACACAACAGTATTCATATACAGTTTATCACCTAATGTTGGGGTATATTCCTTTTCAAATACATTATCACTGGCTTTATGGCTACTGCTAAAAAAAAAAAAAAAAAAAAAAAAAAAACAATGAAAAATTCAAAAAGTGGTCATTTCACAGTAGCACTACATTCAGACTAGCTTGTAGTACTTTAAATCCAGAGTAAGGTACTTCACTGCTTGGAACTGTGTCCCACAGTCCAGTGACTGCATTACATTTATGACTCCTGTAATCCTGTAGAGAAAGCTCACAGTTTATGGCTCAGCAAGAGAGGAAAAAGGTCTGCTTACAGCTTTTAATTTAGTGTCACAGGAAACAGACTATTATGATTGGGCCCTACAGTAACAACACTGTCCTCGCAGCTCATGAGTTAACTCTTCATCCCTGTGCCATATATTTTGTGTCTAGAAACAAGGTGCTATAATTTACCTTGCATTCTGGGGCAATTAAAATTTTACAGGCACAATTACTTATTTTCCCATAGACATGGGTAATCATCTTCTCGGTATAATGGGTTTAAAGACTCAACGTGCCAAACATGTCCTGTTTACTGCTAGTTTTGTCAGGTCTGTAATTATTAATTGTGCTTAATGTTGATACATAAAATTGTCAGTGCTCTTAAGACCAATTAATATTTTAGATCATTTGAAATGGGTTTTATTTATGATTTTATAAATGCCCAGGCATTCATTTCTTGCTCTGAGACAGCTTCTTTTCTGTCATGTTATCTTACATGTAATCTAGACGGGATAAGAGATGAGAGACCAGCAAACCTAAAGCTGTAAATACTTTAAGTACTTTGGGGTGCATGTATTACTGCAGATTTATAGGCTGCTTTTCCAAAGCAAAGATGTGCTATTTCACACACCAGGAAGTCCTGTCACAGAAATCCTGCGTCAGCCAGTGAGCATTTTCGAAGTTATTGCATTTAAAAAGTATTTGTCGGCAGGTATTAAATAAATCAAAACACACCTATTTATTAATGTACTGATTTCAAAACAAGACAAGCTGTCCTTCCCTCATCTTTACGATGTAGTGTTTTAAAAGCAAACAGGAAGCAAATTTTCCTTTTGTCCAGGGTACTGACATTTGCTGAGATACTGAGGCCGTAAACTGACAACGAAAATATGTTGCAAAACTAGCAAATGCAAGTGATTCGTTCATGCCCTCTTTTGTGGACCACTTGCAACCCCAACAACCTCAGAAGGAATCATTTATTACATGTCCAGCTCTGACATGCTGATTCAGGCAGCACCTGCTCTGAGGGTCAGACAGATAGGGCAAATGCATGCTGTTAAAGCAATAGGACTTGACAATAATTTAGGAGCATCTGTACATCATCTGTAAGTCAGGAGGCTCAAATATCTTAAATGTCAAATGAAGTCTAGGTATGTGAATTAAGGATATTTTGTTTAAAATATGCAAGACTGATTTCCTCCCCAACCCAACTTAGCTGTGGGGTAACTTGACAACCTTCTGTAAGGCCAGAGAACACCACAGCGGTGGTCGCCAGTTAAAATATGTAAAAAAAAGTCAAGACTCCTCACGTGGAATCTGTATTCTATTTTTTGTCAATGCCTTTTTACCGGGTGGATTAACTTATTTTCCAAAACATTAAGCTGGCCTATGTTGTTAGTTTCTCTGTTCAGATTGAAAGGTAGAAATTAACAAAATGTGCAAGAAATGTTAACATTTCATTTGTTTACTTACTAAATAGGATTCAAATAAGCTGTGAAATATCTGAGATACCGGTTTTACCATCAGGGTATATGCTGATTAAATCACCCCCTTAGTTGCTTGTAAATCTAACTATATTTTTGATTGAGTGTAAATAAACTTGATTTCAGAAAAACACTGTCCATAAATCGAGTCTGGCTGAAGGATGGTTTGATTTCACTCTTTAGAGCAGGGCTGGCCAACCCTGGTCCAGGAGAGTTGCATTACTTAATTGAACCAATTATATTCAAAATTGATACACACTAACATTTTTTTCCAGGTCCTTAGCCCATGATGATTTAAAGAGACCCAGAAAACCTGCAGGATTGTGGATTTCCAGGACCAGGGTTGGCCATCCCTGCATCTGCGCAACAAAACATTTAATATTCTTTAGCACCACTAGCTGCTTAGCATCCTCATGTCATGGTACTTTTCCCTACCAAGTTACAGAATTATGATTTCGTGTCTACCTAAGGACTTCTGCTAGGGTCACTAAAATTGATACCTGCATGGTAAGAGTTAAGGGTCTGCAAATCTAGTTAATTGTGCTGCAAAGGAAGTCTTTTTTTTACTGTAAACCATTCAGAAATTTAAAAACAGCTTGAACAGATTTATCTTAGGTTCCAGCTTGCACACAAAGACTGTCGGAAATGTATAATTCAGTTTACTCCAAAACATTGCAAGTATTTTTGTATTCACAAAAACAAATGTCTTGAGAAGGGATAACTTTCTGCCTAACTGGTTGATTTTTTTGTCAATTGGTTATATCTATTCAAAAGTTTTTTTTCTTGATGCCCACCATGAAACTGACATATACAGCAGTGTAACTTTTGACTAAGCCATTGTAAATAATTAATAAGTACGTTATACTGTTTTTCACTAAAATACACAATATTTGTGTTTATCAGAGTCCAAGATCACTTTGGAGGGTAAACAAAAAAATAAAAAAAATAAAAAAATCTCATCCAAGCAGACAAAGCAACATCTCTGAGAAATATAGTCCCAGGGACAGTGTGTAATTCAGCAAGTATCTGAGAGAGTGCACTACCTGACTTCTGACAGTATAAAGACTTCTATAACATCACTAAATTATTTATACTGCAATGCACATGTCAAAATTCCTTAGACAGACAACAATAGAACTGTGTACAAATCAATCAATTAATACACAGAAAACAGAAGAAACATGTTTGATGGCTACCTATCAATCAATTAATATATACACTTTTTAGAAAACAGGTTTTGCAGACCCAATCAGCACCAGACAGTGCCACGCCTGTGGAATAAAGACAGAGACTGCTTTTTGACAGCAAGAAACGTTTCTTAAAGGTTTTTTTTATATGAGATGATGACAACATTTTCAAAAGAAACCATATTAAGAACTCCACTGGTCTCATTTTAAAACACTGTTTTAATTGTTTATAGAATAACAGTCAGGTCAAATTAAAATAGTTCAATCGAATTAGATTTACAATTAATTATTATATATATATATATATATATATATATATATATATATATATATATATATAGATAGATAGATAGATAGATAGATAGATAGATAGATAGATAGATAGATAGATAGATATACACACACACACACACACACACATACAATATACAACTGGATGCACACAGAAGCGCTTCTATGTTTGACAAAAATGAAGCCTTGCACAGCTCCAGAATCAGCTTCTGCTGCTGTACGTCTGTAGAAAGTCTTTATGTGCTGATGCGCTGGGGAGAAAAAATAAGCTGATCCCTGGAGCCAACATTATACTTCAGCCATCAACACCAGGCAGAAGGATATCTATATCAACAGATGGAAAAAAACGCAAATGGATGGAAATGCAGATGGATCACATTAGTTTACTGTAAAGCTACATCTTAGTTGGTGCTTATCTTGGCGAGAGCAGAGTTCAAATCAGCATGAACTACTCTCATGTAATAGATATCAAAATCTACTTCTGAATGGTTAAAAAAGAATGAAATCAAGGTTATGGAATGGCCTAGTCAAAGTCCTGATCTAAATCCGACTGAGAATCTTTGGTATGAGTTGAAGGCAGCTATGCACAAGAAAAGTTGCATTGAAGAATGGTCAAAAATCACTAGCTATTAATTTAATTTTCCATGTCATGATATTAATACTTCCTGAAAGTGTTTTGTAGTGATTTATTTATTTATTTATTTATTTATTATTTTTATTATTTTTTATTTTATATATATATATATATATATATATATATATATATATATATATATATATATATATGCAAAAGTATTCAGACCCCTGACCAATTCTCTCATATTACTGAATTACCAACGGTACAATAAAATTTCATTCTGTTCGATATTTTATTTTAAAACACTTAAACTCAAAATCAATTATTGTAAGGTGACATTGGTTTTATGTTGGGAAATATTTTTAAGAAAAATAAAAAACTGAAATATCTTGCTTGCATAAGTATTCAACCCCCACACATTAATATTTGGTAGAGCCACCTTTCGCTGCAATAACAGCTTTAAATCTTTTGTGGTAAGCATATACCAGCTTTGCACACAGTGCTGGAGTAATTTTGGCCCATTCTTCTTGGCAGATTTGCTCCAGGTTGTTCAAGTTGGTTGGACGTCACTTGTGGACCCGAATTTTTAAATAGTGCCACAGATTCCTAATGGGATTGAGATCAGGACTATGACTGGGCCACTGTATGACATTCACCTTTTTGTTCTTGAGCCACTCCAATGTTGCTTTGGCCTTGTGCTCAGGATCATTGTCCTGATGAAAAATGAATTTCCTCCCAAGCTTCAGTTTTTTAGCGGACTGAAGCAGATTCTCTTGCAGTATTTTCCTATATTTTGCTCCACCCATTCTTCCTTCAATTGTAACAAGATGCCCAGTCCCTGCTGATGAGAAGCACCCCACAGCATGATGCTGCCACCACCATATTTCACTGTAGGGATGGTGTGTCTTGAGGCATGGGCAGTGTTAGGTTTGCGCCACACATAGCGCTTTGAATTTTGGCCAAAAAGCTCTATCTTGGTCTCATCTGACCACAAAACCTTTTCCCACATCGCAGCTGGGTCACTCTCATGCTTTCTGGCAAACTCCAGACGTGCTTTCAGATGGTACTTTTTGAGTAACGGCTTCTTTCTTGCCACCCTCCCATACAGACCAGTGTTATGCAGAGCTCTTGATATGGTTGACTGGTGCACCATTACTCCACTCCCAGCCACTGAACTCTGTAGCTCCTTCAAAGTGATTTTTGGCCTCTCTGTAGCTTCTCTCACAAGTCTCCTTCTTGTTTGAGCGCTGAGTTTTGAGGACGGCCTTTTCGTGGCAGTGCCTGGGTGCTGTGATGCAGCTTCTACTTCCTGATTATTGATCCAACTGTGCTCACTGGGATATCCAAACACTTGGATATTATTTTGTACCCTTTCCTTAATCTATGCATTTGTATTACATTATCTCTAACTTCTGTAGAATGCTCTTTGGTCTTCATTTTCCTTCAGATTCACAGCCTTACCAATGATCCTTCAACAGTTGGGTTTTTATCCAGAAAATGTGACAGCAACTGTAACGGTTCACAGGTGGAGGCCAATGGTAAGGTAATTGTGTCCTTGTTAGGGCAATTTCTTTCATCGGTGCATACTCGGAGCTTCCACAGCACAGGAGTTGAATACTTATGCAAGCAAGATATTTCAGTTTTTTATTTTTCTTAAAAATATTTCCCAACATAAAACCAATGTCACCTTACAATACTTGATTCTGAGTTTCAGTGTTTAAAAATAAAATATCAAACAGAACAAAATTTCAATGTACCATTTGTAATTCAGTAATATGAGAGAATTGGTCAGGGGTCTGAATACTTTTGCAAGCTACTGTGTGTGTGTGTATAATTATATATATATATATATATATATATATATATATATATATATATATATATATATATATATATATATATATATATATATATATATATATATATATATATATATATATACACACACACACACACACACACACAAACACACAAACACACACACACAGAGTGTGCAAAACATTAGGAACACCTTCCTAATATTGAGTTGCACCCCTTTTTGCCCTCGGAACAGCCTCAATTCGTCAAGGCATGGACTCTACAAGGTTTCGAAAGCATTCCACAGGGATGCTGGCTCATGTTGACTCCAATGCTTCCCACAGTTGTGTCATGTTGGCTGGTAGTGGATCTCTACTCCGAATAGCTCATGCCATCTCATCTAACAGATGATCAATTGGATTTAGATCTGGTGACTGGGCAGGTCACTGCAGTAAGCTGAATTCACTTTCATGTTCATGGAACCATTCCAGGACAATCCTAGCCTTGTGGCATGGGGCATTATCCTGCTGAAAAAATACATTAGCAGATGGATACACTGCTGCCATGAAGGGATGCACTTGATTGGCAATGATGTTCAGATATCCTGTGGCATTCAAACGTTGCTCCACTTTTATCAAGGGGCCCAATGTGTGCCATGAAAACACACCCACACCATCACACCACCACCACCAGCCTGCAATGTTGACACACGTACTCATGTGGTTTTCTCCATACCCTTGTCCTCCCATCAGCGTGAAACAACAGGAACCGGGATTCATCAGACCAGGCAATGTTTTTCCAATCCTCCAGTGTCCAGTGTTTTTGTTCCTTAGCCCATTGCAACCGCAGTTTCTTGTGTTTTGCTGAAAGAAGTGTAACTCTGTTAGGTAGTCAGCTGCCATACCCCATTCATGTCAAGGTACAACGAGCTGTGCATTCTTTTATGGGTCTTTTGGCACCAATGTTGTACTGGACTGTTGTAGCCTGTCTGTTGCCCTGCACAATTCGTGTCAGCCTCCTTTGGCCTCTTTCATCAATGAGCAGTTTTCGACCACTGACGTGCCGTTGGCTGGATGTCCTTTGGCTGGTGGACCATCCTTGATACACACGGGAAACTGTTGAGCGTGAAAAACCCAGCAGCGTTGCAGTTCTTGACACACTCAAACCGGCGTGTCTGGCACCTAGTACCATACCCCATTCAAAGGCACTTAAACCTTTTGTCTTGCCCATTTACCATCTGCATGGTACAAATACACAATCCATGTCTCAATTGCGTCAAGGCTTAAAAATCCTTCTTTAACCTGTCTCCCCTTCATCTACACTGATTGAAGTGGATTTAACAGGTTACCTCAATAAGGGATCATAGCTTTCACCTGGATTCACCTCGTCAGTCTAATTCATGGAAAGAACAGGTGTTCCTAATGTTTTGTACACTCAGTGTGTAATATATATATATATATATATATATATATATTGTGAGCCAGCTCACAAGTTTACCACCAGGAGTCATTCATGGCAGGTTTGGTGTGAGCCCACAGAGGTTGCCAGAAATGATCAGATGGACCTGTGGGCAGCATACATGCCTGCCATGATGTCAAGGAGTTAACGGACCGACAGGCTGCAGGTGTGGTTAGGTAGGCAATTAGGGTTTGACTATTGTTAGACTATCATTGGCCTTAATTGGCCCACACCTGTAGCCTGTAACGGCCAAATGCCTGGCTGGTAAAAGGGAGCATGTGCCGCTAGTCTGTTGGGTTGTTTGTTTGGTTTGCCTGCCTGAGAACTTCTGAGGACTATCTACAATAAGATCGGAACGGGATAACGTGGTGGTCTTTTGCATCTGCAATTCCCTGTTCTCTGCAGGGGCTATGAGGAACGGCCTGTCCGCTGCTGAGATTCGCAAAGGGACTGGACTGCGGAATAAGGGTAGGAGAAGGGTTCCTAAAGAAGAAACCTAAAACCCAGGTGGAATTACCTATTCATCAACTGGACGGGGTTATTGGTCCGGTTGGTTTACATCAGCAATTTTGCTTTGGTGATTTTTTTTTTGTTTGAAACCTTGTTTGAACTGTTTATTTTCTTTTGGACATTGCAATATAAGAGCCAGCTGTATAGAATACTGGAATAAAGACTTGCTTTGTTTTGGAAACTACTGCCTGTTTTCTTCGTGTGCACCTACCCGCCCACAATATATATATATATATAGTTGAGACTTCCTGTTATGTGGAATGTAATAAACGAGAACCAAAATGGTGAGTTTTTTCCCCTTCACTTTACAATGCCATTTCCATGTTTGTTTTATTTGAAGTGTTTAAAGTTAAATTTCAGTTTTTGTTTGCTTGTTCAGCTGCAAAAAGGCACAAGTAAACCTCATGTTATTACTTTTTGAAAACGTGTTGATGGCCACTGTTTAGTCTGAAGAAAAGACAATGGATGGAATGGAAAAAAAGAAAAACAAATGTGTTGTCAACTTTATGTACTATTTATTTTGGGAATAAACAAAACAACTTAACTAGCTATTTGGCATTCTTTGTTTTGTAGTTAATTCACTGAGGTAAAGTCCTACACAACTTATTCTTTACTCCTGGAATATTTTTCTATTTTAATGTGTTACATATTGTAAGGTAAAAATAAATTGCTGTAAAATAAAGGCACACATACAGGGACCACAGCCATGCCCCCTGCTACTATGCTGTGCTGTCTCTGCCTGCATTCAGAGCAATAAAACGGCTTTTATTAATTTTTGGAAAACAAACGAATATCCAAACAAATATTTAAATTATGAGCAAATGTCCAAAGACCGCAGCCTGGTAATAGCCATGGTGATGAGGATGCACGGAAGCGAAAACTGGAATTAACCAATATGGAGTTGGAGATTTTGGTACAAGCGGTACTTGTAACACATGCAGATGTGTTACAAGCTCGAATTACATCACCAGGACAAATTAATAAAATATGGAATGTGCAGCAGTGGCTTCTTAATAAACAAATGTACCACTTCAGAGTTTGTAGTCTTGGTTGCTTATACATTACAACGCATCATCCAGTTACTGTGCTTACATCAATGGCAGTCAAATGGGATAATCGTTCCATTGTTGTACAGTAATATGTTCAGCAACAATACAGCTTCATACGAACAGTCTTCAGTTTAACTATGATTTATATCTTCTTAAAGTCTTACGCAGTTACAACTCTCATATTTCTTATGTTTGTCTGTATTTCTTACTCTGTGTATGATTTTAAATCATATCTGTATGTATATACAGTCAAAAAACGGTATTTGCTCTAGCTACAAACTAACTGTGTCATCTGTCCCTCCATCCTTTTTTTTTTACTGTTTTCTTTCCAACTCAAATAATTGTTAAATACCAGATTGCCATATTACAAAAAAATATGTAGACATTGCTAAAATAACGGTGCAAGATGAGATTGTACATGAGACTTTTTCTTTTGTGCACCTTGGAATATCGTTCCATCTGCAGTTAATTCACAACAGTAGAGTAAAAACCTCTCTTACTTCTGGGATATTTTTCAACTTTAATGCAGTGTTACACATAATGGCTTTGATAACGTTTTGAAAATGAACAAATATCCAAACGAATATTTAAATCTTGAAGAATATTCGAACATGAAAGTTCCATGTTTGTCCCAGCACTAACTGTGGCACACTTTCCAGTATTTAAATTAGATCTGGACTATTGTTCTTTAACCCTTTACAACTCAGCATGCAATTCCCAGAAGTTGTAACAGTGATATGGATAGGAATACAGACCAAAAAAAATACATACTTTTTTATTGTTGAGTTGGCTTTGCTCCACCCATGAAGACAGTCAGCCCATGAGAAGATATATCTAGAAGCCTTCTGGAAGCATCTGTTCGTTATCACAGCTATGACGCCTTTCTGAAAAACTCTCATTAGTCCTTTCGTCTGCAGTCTCGTAATGTTGCTGCCCCGCTTCTCCTCCTTTTCTGTCCTCCGAGGATTACGCAAAGCACAGAGTCTCTATCTGTTTTTTAAATGCCAAGGTGGCATTGACCTGCTCCAGCAGCATGTCCTTTTGGCTAGATATAGCATGCAGGTTAGAGTAGAGGGGGTAAAGGGCCCTTGCTATCAATGCGCAGGCGGACAGGTAAGACCTGCTTGAGATGCAAGAGTTCAAGTGCCGTCTGATCTCTGATCTTCTCTAGACTAGCCACTCTTTCTTTGGCTTTATCAGCTACTCCTTGACAGTTCTGTAAAGTATCAGAGTCACACTGATGTTGAGACTGAAAATATTAAATTGAATTACTAAACTTTTCCCCCATTTAAACCAACTTGTTAAAATTACCATCCTACATTATGTCAAATTGCAAACACAGGTTCTAAAAGTTATAAAACTCATCACACATGTTCTTTTAGGGTTAGTTTCTTTTCCTCAGAGAGAATGGGTTGAAAGCCATATGTTGCTTTTATTGATATAGAGACAGCACATTTAGAAAATATCTGTCTAGCTGCCCACCACTGAGCAAATATAAAATACAGCAAAAGAGTTGTTAGAAACATGAAAATGATAAGGAAAAAAAAAAGAATACCTGGCTGAAACTGCAGAGGGCAGCACATTAAACAGTACTGGCATATATACATTATACAAATGTATTTTGAGCCAAATTTCCTGTGATCCAACATACATACAACGTATAAGGTCATTTTTTAAAACTGTCTGCGTTCTAAGCTTTGATAAAGCAAGTTTTACTGCCATGCCTTAAAGCGAAAGTGAGGGGTTGCCTAATCCCTACAAGAAATGCCACTTTTCTGACCTCCACTACAAATTTAAAAAAAATTGCCAATTTGCCCATTACATATTTATTGGAACTACTAGACAAACATTTCCTTTAACTTAAAGTTATCATCAATTTCACTGTCATCAACAAAGAGCATTCCGAGCATTAGTGTTTCAAATTACACAAGGACTGAAGTCACAGGGGTCTATTCTATTGATCTAAATGGTGGCAGGTCTAAACGCTGTTGTTCAGATCATTAAAATAGGGCATTCCATTTTTACTGGCAGTAAGAGAATCACATGCACTGTTCGATTTTTTTTATTTTAAAACCAGCCCTATTGTTATTTAGAGATGCCACTAAATAGATCCCAACATGTAATACATAGCCTTGGCATTCTTTTTTTGTTATTCTTTGCTTCATACATTTAAATTTTGAAAGTAGAATGTTTAACAGTCTGCTCACTGTACCTGTACTATGGCATGAACTTCGTCAGTCAAAGCAGAATAATACTGCTCCAAGTCTTTCTTCTGCTTCTGCCAGCCAGCTTCGTGCTTTTTGACTTGCTCTGCTACTTTACAGAACACGTTTTCCTGGGTCTGCTGCAGCTCCTTCATCGCACCATCTCTTTAGGGGATATCTTAAGAGAAGCAGAGAAAACCATTAATGTTTTCCCTTAACCTAGAATGAGAGTGTGTGCTTTGAAAAAACTCTTCCCAGGCAATAGCTGTGGCTGCATTCATCAATACAGACCAGTGATTCCCAACCTTTTCCAAGATAAGACAGCATTAGTGTTTAGTAAGGTTACTCTTGGTACACCTTAAAGAAAGAAAATCCCAAAACTAAACTAAAATTAAACAACTGACTAGTCTGTGTCAATTATCTGAGGTTTGTTTTTAGACTGTGTTGCAATCACATGCCAACACTTACAACACTGCTTATTAAACTTAGTAAAATAGTTTTCTCTAAAACTGATAGTCATGATATATATGGTTGCGAGGCATGTAGATGGTTTGCCGATATACAGCATTACAGTAGAATTAGCAGATTCAAAGGCTGGGTGTGTGAAAATCGGTAGATGTTAGGAACTACTACTCATTTGGTAACCCTTTTCTATAAAATAGATTATAATTAGCATTTAAATAAAGAAAAAATACATTTTAAATCAGACATTGTTTTAATGGAAAAGTCACCAATCAAAATGTGATAAGGGGCTTACTTCAAGTGGTTGTGGGAGTTAAAGGTTGGCATTATTAAACTGGGTCACGTTGTTTTAATAGCTGTGCACTTTGACACTTAAGTCGCAAGGCCAGCCTTTCATATAGTCCCTAAACACTGAAGTAAAACAAAAATACACAAACATGGTACAAAGAAGCAATTGTGTATTCGCTGGAGAGGAACTGACACTAATCAAACCTGACTGGAGAATCTCAAGACACACTTTTCAAGACAGCACTATTAAAAAAAAAAAAAAAAACACTCTATTAAAACTGTTAATTTTCAAAGCCTCCCAAAATAATACAAATATTCCATTCTGAAAATTGGATTTAAGAGAAATAGGAAAAATTTAGAAAGAATGTGGCAATTTTCATACAACATCTTAACTTTTCCCCCAGGTGATCCCCAGTGGTTATAGAGGGTGCCATATCCAGGTTACGACTCTAGTTCTGACTGCGTGTTAAAGTGGAACTATAAAAGGGGAACCAATCATACTAACAAACATTGAACACTATGAAATGGTTGAATATATTCCAACTCTAAACAATGATCTTAATATAGCATGACTTGAGAATATAGAAGAGAAGTTGGCACACTTCATCACTATTGTTCTGCTTGGTGAAAACAAAGCATTCAATTCCACTATCAGAAATAGTAATTGTTGGTTTCCTTATGATTGTTTAGATTTTTCTAGCTGTTTGATAATTGTATATTTGTTGCAGCAGTCTGCTTAATGTCTTGAAGTCAAAGATGTGTTTGCAAGCACCAAGGAGCGAAATAATCGACGGCACCAGCAGCAATTGTTTCCGTGCCCAAGCCACTTGCTGCAATGCCTCTCAAATAAAAAAAAAACCTACAGCAAAAGTTGCCTATATGCCCACCGTCACTGCCACCCGTGTCCATCAACACCAGCACATCTGATCTACAACCCATTCACAAACTTGCTCAGTGTCACAGTTCAATTGAATTCTGTCTAATCTCGTCCTGCGAGAAAATGACTCATTTCATTATCATAATTTATTATTGTTGCCATTCTTTTTACTGTGCAACTCCCAGCACTAAGCCACAAGAAAGACACACTGTACCACTGGTTAATGACTGGCAAACAGAGGGAGGGACACTGTTAAACTGAGCTCAATATGACTGTGCTCCAGGAATTTTCAATCACTGGCAGTGTCACTGTGTGATTTTTCCATCTGTGAGCTCCATGCTAACTTTTAAAAACGTTTAAAAAGAAAGAAGGAAGAAGAGCTGTCTAAAGTGACAGCTAAGTGTTCTAGGATTTACCGAAAGTTCAGATAAGAAATTGTTGCACAACAGTTCATCCCCGATAATAATAATATTAATGTGAATTAATACTGGAGACAATTACTTAATACAAGTACTGCAGAAATTGTTTGTCCCTTCATATTTTAAGAGCCAAACAGTTTGTATTCCACTGTGTTGGGATCATTTAGGCATTTCACAAAAAAATATCAAACAGCAGAGGGTTTTCAGGCCATTTGTTTAGCAGCTGCAATTTAATTTGTTTTCGATGCTTCGCTGTCCGCTATTTCACATACATGTGTCTATCCTTCAAATAATGTAGACCTCTATTTAATTTAGCTTTTTTAAATTACAGCTTAGTTAAAAAAAAAAAAACACATATAATGTATACCACATTACACATAATCATACTGTACAATCATATATGGTATAAGGAGATCTGATTCTATGCCTAAAACTGCAGTACTTCAAAATGCAACGGTGCTTTGAAAAAAAAAAAAAAAAAAAAAATTGAAATAGAAACTTCGTCATGGTGCATTGCTGGACACTCGTTTTTAACGATACACATTCTAATCACTTCCGTGAAAGCACATGTTTTACTAGTTAAAAAGCAGAACTATGTAGGTAGTGAGAAGGAACTGCATAAAAATAAATGAAAACAGAAATCGATCTGCGAGGGTGCTAAGTAAAAGGAAGAGAGTACCCTGAACTGAATGGCCTGATAATTAATTCCCAGGTAAAAGGAAGTCATCATCTAGAAATGGGGCGGAGCTTTGGTGTACTAACTCATTGACCTGGAAGGGAAACCATGTAGCAGCCACGTATTGGGGAAGTTGCTGCAATCGTTTACCAAGGGTTCATGAGTGACGGTACAAATAGGGGATGTGATCTGTTCCTTCATTTATGGTTAAGGAATGACCCGGAAGAACCTGTTTTTATAAATATCGTACCGTGAGTGTTTTGTTTGTTTGCCTCTAATTTGTTATTTGTTGTTTATTAGTAGACAGCTAACACGTTCCGGAGCTGTCGCCTGAGGCCGGCACTAACCCAGACATCACTTCAACTGTATAGCATTTATATTTGCACCACAAGCACTACAGCACAAATCCAGGACTGGTGACCGTGTTTGTATATTGTGTGTGTAATTGACTTTGTGTATTATTTGGCACTGCAAACCCTTTATTTAGAACAGTGCAATACATACTGTTGTCTATTGCCTGGAATTATTTGCAGTCACCAGATCAGGATTATAAAAATAAACCTCCTTGCACTTTGGATTCTTGTCGTCTGCCTTTCATTGACCACCGCATCACTCCTGCACCTGCACACTGTTAAGCACTTGCCACAAGCAGCTAAGAACTTTTATTTTATTCATTTCATTTGCACGTTATTACAATGCCTTAACAGCAAGTATCAAAGAAAATCAACATTTTACTGAATTTCTGAAGTTAATTATTTCTAAAGTTCTGTAATTTGTCAAGTTGTACTGAATTATATTCTTTGATGATTTTCAAAGTTTGGTATATGGTACATTTAATTACAGTATTGTCTACCGAGTGTCCGTCAGTTTAAAAACATCCGCGGGAGATAGCTCGGGGCTGCTGCAAGGCCTGCCGTTTTCACGGCACCTTTTGAGTTATAGTTTGGGGTATTGTGTTTTATTTTGCACTTTTTGTACAGTTTGCTGTATTTGTCCTCTGTGCGTTACCATCGCTGGTTACGTCACATGACCGCCTTTATTTTACTTTCGTTTTATGTTTTTGTTAATAAATCCTGCGCGCCTGTGCCGGCGTTTCAACACCACCTCTGTCTCTCTCTATGCTTGAACAGCGGCGACCCACACGCGTGACTCGAGGAAGACCCTGTCACAGATTTGTAAAGCTTTGTAATTTTGTAAGCTTAATGTTTACAGTCTGTTTTCTATGATGGAAACAGGGGTGTCGCAACCCCGGTCACTTGTGGTGTCCTCAATGGTCTGTTTTTGGGCCTGTTCGCTTCAACATCTACATGCTTCCCTTGGGTCATCTCATCCGCCAACACAGCCTCCTTTCACTCCTATGCAGAGGACACCCAGCTCTACCTAAAACAATCCTGGATGTCTCTCTGCCACGGTCCAGCTCTCAGCTTGCATCCAAGACATCGAGGCCTGGATGTCTGCCAAATTTCTTCAGCTTAACACTAACAAATCTGAAAATTTAACTCAAGAAACTCAATATTGCTGCCTTGAACCCCCACTGTACGAAGCCTTGGTGTATTTCTGGATAGTAACCTCTCCTTTGATGCCCAAATCTCCTCTGTAGTGAAATCCTCCTTCTACCACCTCCGAAACGCCCGTCCCTACCTTTCCCTCTGTCACCGATTCATCTCAACTCCTGCAACTCTCTCTATGCTGGTCTTCCGTCACATGTCATAAGCTGTATTCACTATATTTATTTAATGTATTATGCATTGTTCCTCACTATCTTGTAAAGTGTTTTGTCCACTATGAAAGGCACTATATAAAATAAATATTGACTGATTGATTGATCTAGGTAAATAGTAAGGTATTTGTGTACTAAGTAAAGTGTGTTAACTTTATTCTATACATTATTAAAGGTACAGCAATTGCTATTAATATCTGTTTGATTACTTTTTGATTTTGGAACATATATTGAGTGGTCATTCATTCAAGTGCAATTAACATATTGATTCAATTAGGTGGAGCATGAGAATAATAAACACTTAAGGGCTAATACACACCAGATGCAAATGTAATTTTTATTTGAGGGAAAAAGATAGCTAACTCCCTAAGTTCATTCTGTCAGTGTATACTTCTGGCAAGTCAGTTACCATATTATAAATCTGTTATACATCTATATTTACAGCCTGTTTAAAATTAAACCTTCACATTCATGGTATTGAGATCATATTCAAAACCTGTGTGTGAAGCTTGTCAAAGTCGCAGGGCAAAGCATGGAGAACAGAATTCAAATACTGTAAAAGATTTGAGTGACAAATTCTGTAGTACTATACTTTGGTATAGATATAAAACCCAAATGGTGCTGCATCGATATCAGTGGCCAAGAAACACCTACTCTAGTAGATGCTCTTATCTAAATAACCGCCCAGGTAAAGACAAGATTGAGAAAGTAAGCGGCCAGGTACTATTTCAAGCAACTACAGCAATTATCAGAACTACTAGTCTGCTCTTTGTTGGTACACTTTAGGTATCAACAACCAGTTTGTAAAAGTAAAAATTGCTGCATTGTACCCTAGCACTCAAGGAAAACAGAAGGCATAGACATTGTGCAATTGCAAATCATAAATCTTCACAGAATTTTGCACTTGTAATAGAAATGTTTGTATGTGCTTACATTGCATGGGTGCTATTTGTGTTCTGCCTTATAACAAGGGCCGTATAAAAGGGCTACTGTAATGGCATTATGGAGCAAATGGGTGTGACGACCCTGCCGTGTTAACTGATTCCGCACTATAACGAGGCACAGGTGAGCAGTGTACATCATTTCTGGTTTTGTGCTGTGATTAAGAGCAAGTTTATTGCTCGAAATGAAAGCCCTCTTTGATTGCTTCATCAGTACGCGTAATTTATGATCTGTTAATTAGGTCCCTGTGGCTCATACTGGCTAGTAGCAGTAGCAAGTCCTGTGCAGAAAGTGGAGCGAAGAGAATTCATGTAGACATCAGTCACATTTACATGCCCACAGCAATGGCATCAAACTGAGTTGTTACAAGTCATAATTAATGCTACTAAATTATTAACAGACAAATCCATTTTGAAATGAGCCAAGTGTCAGCCCTTCTTTATGATACAGGGATGAGGACAAATGTCATTAAATATGAATCGGGTGCCTGTCGTGCCCCCAAGGATGTTTTACCTTCTCATTAGCTCTGTGGAGGTCAGATGTCAAGGTGTCAATGTGCTCCTGCATGACTGTACACAGCTCTGGCCAGGAGAATCTCCCCAGCAAGCCCTCTGGTTGTTTTATTAACAGACGCCCACTACCAAACACTGGTAAAGATTATGGAGAAAGGTCAGCTTTTCCTGTGAGGAAAGAGTGGGATTGTTAGAAAACACCTTATGAAAAAGCAGCTAGTTTTGTTACAGTATATGGTTTTAAAAATGCATGTGCTGTTTTGTTTAAAAGATGCCTACTACATATACAGTCGTACAAAACTTAAAAATAAGTAGCATCACCATTGCTCACATTTTTCTGGTCTTGAATATATTTTTATTCTTAGTTATTTGTTTATAATTTGTAGATATTTCAAACACTACAGAATGAAGAATGACTGTTTCTTTACAGGTACAAATTAAAATCCTGTGCTACCAGTCCATTTCTGTTCTGTTGTCTAGCTGCAATCAGACCATGTAGCCTGACCACAGGAAAGGATTAGATATCAGGAAGCAATTAAAGGAAATATTCCATCTATAGTGTTATATTTAGAAATTAAATCCATAGAATGAAAATTAAATAAAAACAAGGGGAAATTATCTACAGATTTTCATCACAATAAAAATAAGCTTATGTTAGTAGGTAGAAGAAAAATAGATAATTTTTCTAAGTAATGATCATACTTAAATGCCAAGAAGTGTCCATATTTGTTGACATTCCAAGGTTAAAGCAAGAACTGTCAAATTTTGACTTTAAAAGTCCTGGTATGTGATAGCCGATTCTGCTTACTAATAACAAAAACACATAGGCCTGTATCTTCTTAAATTAAATTGTTTTACTGATTTTTCCTCGTTTTTTTACAAAAATATAACAGGTTATGAACAAAGCACATGCCAATCTGTATACTTGACCAGTTGAAATGGAAAACAGAAAATGACAATTAAATAAATAAAACATTCTTATAATAATAAATAAATAAATAAATAAATAGATAAATAGATAAATAAATACAGTATGTGCCAGTGTCTTAACCCAGTCTCCCTGCGGTTCCAGATGTCTAACATCTGTGTGACGCAAGTCACTCACTAAAGTATACAAGTGGATTAGGTTGCCACTCTGTATGGGTTGTAACACTAAGGCCCAAATATCCAGATCACCTTTGCTCAAATATTTCCATTTTGTTGTTAAGATGCCTATGTGAAAGTCGCTCACAGGCTGCAAATACTACCCAGCTGTAACTGCCATTGATGTAGAGAGGGGGCTTCCATGGATTTCCACCCTCCCACCAAAAGTTTTCTCCCAGTCAATAGCGCAGTCTGAATCCAGTCTGCTTTGTAAGCAGGAAGGTGTGTTAATCTGGAGGGGTCAAACAGAATGTAAAGTCTAGGGCAGTAAGGAAGGTCCACCTTAACCACATCCTGCGAGACTTTGTGAACCTCCAACCAGATTTTTTTTTTATTTTATTTCGGGGACAAGCCCATGTTATATGAACCAGTGTCCCCTCTTCTACTTGACACTTCCAATAATTTGGAGAATCCTTTAGGCCTAGGCTATGTAGCCTGGAGGTGGTCCAGTAAAATCTATTCCAAATCTTAAACTGGACAAGTCTGGTCCGCAACTCTCTTGACATTGTTTTAGTTTTTTAGAACATTAGACTAATCTTCCCCAGTGAAATTTAAATCTCTCTCCCATACAGATTGTAATACTGAAACCGATGTATCTGTCCTTTGAAGGAGCAGAGCATAGCAAATAGAAGCTTCATGAACCTTGTCAAAAATCTCCAAGATTTTGTAAGGGGTCTCTGCACAATGTGCTGAGTTAGTACTTGAACCAAAGACTTTACACAGCAGGTGTCTGTTGCAGATACATCCAGAAGTGGAACTGCAGCAAATCAAATTGTTGTTTTAATCTTTCAAATGACTTTATTATATTATTTTCACACACACACATATATATATATATATATATATATATATATATATATATATATATATATATATATATATATAAAAAACACACTTAAAATCTGAATGCTCTTGCAATACCAGTCTTTCCATAAAAAGGGGAATTACCAGTACACAATCTAGTGAATCCAGATCCCTGATGAATCAATTAAATAAGGGCTGTAACCAAATAATTCTTCCCATTGTCCTCCAAATCTATTGAGAGTATGATAAGATTGTATAGGTTTGGCCCAATGGAGATAATTTACTAGTAACAGAGCATGAGGGGGGAGCCAGAGGCAAACCTCTCTATACTAAACCAAGGGGGTGCCCTCTCAGGGGGAGAGGACCACCATGCTATATGTCTTAAGACAAATGCATAGTGATAGAATATTAATTTATGAATCCCCAGCCCTCCTCCATCCACAGGCCTTTGTAATGTTCTCAAATGGAGTCTAGGATGTTTCCTATTCCATAGAAACCGGTTACACAGTCTACAAAATTTTAAAAAAGTATTTGTTTGGGATCTAACTAAATAGTTTAATTTAGGTACACTTCATTTTAATAATATTAGCTTTCTCCCATAGAGACAAAAACAAAGAAGACCATCTAGTAAAATCAGCTGTAATTTCATGTAACAATGGTTCAATATTGCATGAAACTAATGTATCTAATTTGGGTGGTATTCTAAGGCCTGGGAATTTTATAGCATTCGTAGATCATTGAAATGAGCCTACCTGGAACAGAGATTTGGGACAGAAGGATGTTAGGGGGTGCGCCTCTGACTTTGACCAGTAGATTTTGCATCCTGAGAATTTAGAGAATGTGTTCAGCACTTTAAGTAGGGCTGGAATAGAGTTCTCTGGGTCGGACACAAAAAACAGGATATCGTTGACATAGAACATAAGCTTATGTGTTGAACCTCCCACCTGAACACCTGGGAAAGAGGGGTTTATGTGAACAGCAGCAGCAAGTGGTTCCAATGCTAGAGTAAATAGTAAGAGTGGGAGAGGGCAAACTGTCTGGAGCTCCTTCTCGGGTTAAACTGCTGGGACATTAAGTAATTTGTTAAAACTGCTGCAGTTGAGTGTTGATATATCAATTGCACCCAGTCAATAAAATTAGGCCCAATACCAAATGATTGTAAAGTAAAGACTAAATACTCCCACTCCACCCTGTCAAAGGACTTCTCTGCGTCCAGTGAGATAGTAGCCATGGAGTGTCAGCTTTTTGTGCAGCCCACATAATACCAATCAGACGTCTAATATCAGCATCAGAGCCTACTAAACCCTACATAGTCAGGGTGAATCAGTTTTGTCATGATTTGGCCAGACAGCAAGAGAGAATTTATAACATTTTCCCATCATTATTAATCAGACTGATGGGTCTGTAGCTTGAGCACTGACATGGGTCTTTGCCTTTTTTTTTAAGTATAAGTGAAATAAGAGCTGGAGACAAGATGGTTGGTAACGAGTTGTTTGTAAATTATTCTATTAACTTGTTTAATAACATGGGAGCCAATTCAGTGATGTTACTTTTATAGAATTCCCCTGTGAAACCATCTAGACCTGGGGCCTTGTTTGAAGGGAAGCCCTTTACTGCCTCCATTACCTCCACCTTCTAGTCATCTAGTCCAGGTAGGCCAACTTGTCAAAGAAAGATTGCACCTTGCCTTTCTGTGCTGATGCCTCAGAGGAATACAATGTATGATAAAATTCCCTAAAAGTTTGATTTATTTTGCATGACTCAGATACAAGATTTCCCCCTCAAGCCCTCACCGCTGGTATAGCTGCTGCCTCTTGTTATTTTATATAGCAAGCTAATAATCACCATGCCTTGTCTCCCTCCTCAAAATACTGTTGTTTAAGCATAAGTAAGTTTTTTTTTCTTTTGTCAGGAGACAATTATATTCATATTTCATCTTTATCAATTATTTTAAATTGGCTGCAGGCATGTTCTGTTCGAAGGCATTTTCTGCAGTTTGAAATTCCTTTTCGACTGTCAATTGTTTAGCTGCAGCAGCTTTTTTCTTTCGTGAGGAATACTGAATAATAAAGCTCCTCAGAAAAGCCTTCATGGCTTCCCAGGTTACCTTTGCAGAAGGGGAAGAAGGCACGCTAGTCAATATATAGAGAGCAATTTGGTCTCTAAGGCCATCTCTGAATTCTTCTTTTTGTAAAAGATTAGAGTTAAGCCTCTGGGGATTTGTTAATTTTTGTAAATGCAAGCGGTTGGAAAGGTATACAAGCGTGGTCTGACACAGTAATATTGCCAATGGCGCAGGATACATTGGAATTAATAAGAGATTTTGAAATTACGAAATAATCAGTTCTAGAGAATACGTTATGAGTAGAAGAGAATAATGTGCAGTCTTTTTCCTTGGGATTTTGCAGGCACCAAATATCTATTAAGCCCAGCCCATCACACACGCCATTCAACACTCTCACTGACAAGAGTGCACGGGCTGTGAAATGAGAACTGCAGTCCAAAATTGGATCCATTATCTGATTTAAAGTTTCCCACTGCTATCAAGGGATACTGGCCCATTTCAATTAGTTTATTTTCCAGTTCCCCCAAAAATTCAGGGTCATCATCATTTGGAGCATAGACATTAGCTAGGATAACCCCCTGGCCCTGTATCGCAGCTAATATTATTATGAATTTACCCATACATATGCCTTTATCAAGCTTGAATTGTATTTTGTTGGCTAAAATGGCAACCCCCTTGCTCTTGCTGGTACTCACACTAAAAGATACATGTCCGACCCAGTCGCTGCATAATTTCTTTGCCTCCCCTTGCAGAGCTGTCTCTTGTAAAAATGCAAGATCACACTTTAAAGACTTAAGACAAGGATAATACCATCTTTCTCTGAATAGGGTAGTTTAAGCCCTTCACATTCCACTAGGCAATACCTAATCCATTATTTTTAGAGGCTTGCATAGGGTAAACAGGCACCTAGAAACAGACTATATGCAATACAATAACGGCAACTGGCAGAATAAAAGATTAAGGAAAAAAAACAGTAACTGCACATTCAACTAGATAAAAAGAATTAAAATCATTAGGGCAACTTTAAGGTCCGTGATTCTCCTGGTGGGATCCACCACTCAAACCGTGCCCCCACATCCCAAATTCAGTCATCGATGCCCACAACATCCCGTTTTTTTTCCCCTCTTTGAAAGATCCACTATTAATCCCAGCTATCAGTATCACGCATATAATGTATTTCAATATGCTTAAGTTTAGAACTCATAATTAAAATATTGCATTAGTATATATTGGTGTAAATCTTACCACATATGCACCCATACTTATGTTAAACACTGTAAATCATCTCTGGAGCCTCTCAATATACATTTTGACGTTAGATCACACTGAATACCACTTGAACAGTGCTATTATATCAGCGCTTATTGTAGCAATCTATTCCAGTGCTATTTTTTCTTCTCCTTTACTCCCCCACTCTATTTTTTGAGCATTGTTACTATCCACTGATTTGTGTCGTCGTCCCCATTTCCTCAGATTTCAACTGATTATTGAACAGCATTTTAAACTGTCTCCATTCTTCAAAATTAAGTGACAGAGCCCAGTGATTAAATAAATTACTCTGGATGCCACTTAGCAAACCACCACTCTGCCCTCCAATTCACTGTCGTTACCATAGCAGCAGATTCAGTAATGATGACAGTAATAATGAAATTATATTTTTGTATCTATAAATAACCAGTTTTTTGTAATTTGAGGGCTGATAAAAATGAACACAAATCCACAAAATAAGCAAACAAACAATAATAAATAATTTTAAAAACAGTATTCATTAATAGATTCCTATAGCTGTACAGTTATACAACGTGTGTTTCTTTTCTTTTCTTTTTTTTTTTTTTTTTTGCTTAACACCATTATAGAATATGAAAAAATAAAATAATAATTTGAGCAAAACAAAGCATAAACATGTTTCTGTATATAGTTAGGTGCTTACTCAGTACGACTTGCAGCAGAGATGAAGACAGTAGAGGTAGGAACGGTCATGGAAATTTTACACCACGTTCACACTTACTGAGTCGGCCTTGGGCCGCCTCAAAAATTCAGTTCTCGGTTGAGGTTAGAGGGTGAAGTGAGTTCACATACGTAAAGGAAGCCTAAATTGCGGCGAAGTGCTTGTCGGGAAGGTAAACAGTGATGTAAACACAGCATTCTCAGAAGTCAACATAAGAGATTGAGCTGATCAATTTGCAAACGTAAATATGGCAATCTTATTTTTTGCAACATTGTTGGTACTGTACTTATTGCATAAGATACAGTGAAGGTGTGTGTTGATAATGCAGTCGGTTACTGTGGAAAGAAGCAATCGTGTCGGATCGTGTGTAAATGCAACAAACAAGGACGTGTACAATGTATCACGGGCCATGTTGAATTATATTTTGCAACATGTACCACTTACCTTATAACGTTGAAACATACGTTATTAATCTTATCTATGTTCATAATATATATATATATATATATATATATATATATATATATATATATATATATATATATATATATATATATATATTATCGTTTTAATGAAAGCTGTACGATGAAGAAATACCATTCATGACTGACCCATCATCACCGTCAAAAGTTTCGGTGTATTCAGTGCTATTCCACATTGCTATTTTCACGGCTGAAGATCGTTGTAGGTCCCATAGAATCCAAGATCCGTGATGTGTTTATCTCTGGCCTGCTGCTCAGTATTTCCGCTCAAAAGGATGTATCTAATAGCCCTTTGCATCAAAGATAACACTGACATAACACAGATAGCTGCTTCTGCATCCAGCGCTCAAAGAATATCACGGACATATGCAGAGCTTTGAGATGTTATAGTAATAAAATAGTGACTTGGATAAAACGAGTGAACAGGAGAGGATTTATCAGTATGCACGTTTATAAAGAGGTATGTGAAAAATACAGTGAACAAGGGGTGGGGATTGGCTGGAGATGCAGGACTGAGTGTCCTTTTGCGACTCAGTACCATTTAAACCTGTTTTACTATTTAAAAAAATATTTAAAACAGCAGTCGTGAGAATAAATTGGACATGACGCGCCTGACAAACGCTGAATAAATGGACCGGTAAGAGTTAATTTCTGCATCGTCCCAGTTGCTACCACTTTAAACCGACATTGTTTTGATCTACTATGGTCGACCTAGTAGGGGAGTGGTTTGAACTACGTCACCGCATTGACGCGTTAAGGCCGGCCCTGGTCCTGCGTTGGGTTCAAACATACAGCTAGGGTAGCAGTGAGGCGGTATTGCCTACTTTAGGCCTCATGAAAAAGCTGGTCTTGCATCCAGTTCACACTTGCAGTTTAGGCCAGTCCAGGGCCACCTTATCTTAAAATTTAAATTATCTTATTTTAATTTATTTTTTTTCCCCCTCAGAGTAAAGCAGGTTTAAAATGTATTGAATCGCAAAAGCCATTTCCAGCCAAGCCCCACCTGTTGTTTGCTGTATTTTTCACATACCTTTTTATAGACGTAGATACTCTACCAATCACTTGTTTTATCACCAAACTCCTCAATAATGTGATCCAAGTCATTATTTTATTAATATAACATCTCAAAAACCTCCTTTATGTCTGTGTTATCTCAGTGGTGAAAACCTGCAAGTTTGTCTGAGAACTCTCGGAAATACTGAGCAGCAGGCCAAAAATAAACCTACCACGGATCTTGGATTTTATGGAACCTACAGCGATCTCCAGCCCGGAAAATAGCAATGGGGAATGCACTGAATACACTGACACTTTTGACGATGATGATGTTGGGTCAGTCATGAATGGTAAGTATTTCTTCATTTCTTCCTTTATCGTATCTTATGCAATAAGGACAGTACCAACGTTGTTGCAAAAAATAAGATTGCCAATATTTACATTTGCAAATTTCCCAGCTCAATCTCTTATGTTGACTTCCGGGAATGCGGTGTTTACAACACTGTTTACCTTCCTGACAAGCGCTTTGCCGCAATTTAGGCTTCTTTTTCAGCCACATATGTTAACGAACTTAGGCCCCCTAAAACTGAGGCGGCCCAGAGACGGCCCAAGGCCGATTCAGTAAGTGTGAACGGGGTGTAAATTTTACCTTTTCATTTTACGAGTGTTGTCACATGAGATCAGGCGGCCCTGGGCCGGCCTGAACCACAAGTGTGAATGGGGTCTTAGACTAAGGAACACACATACTTCATACCTTTCTCCGGGTCTTCAAAATGTCGGGTTTCCACGTGTGCGTTAATCATCAGTATAGCCGGATAAAGTAGGGCAAATTTTATGTTATGCTCATGTAGTAATTTCTTGGTTGAAATGAGTTTCCACCGTTTCTCTTGTATGGCTCTTAAAAGGTCAGGGAAGACTAATATTCGCTGTCCTTCCCAGTGAACCTCCTCATTCTTTTTGGCAGCGCAGAGGATTTATTGCTAATCTTGAAAATCACTGAAATCTTGCAATGATGTGCCTCGGACATTGATCTGGAGCAGGGCGCGGTCTTAGGGACCGTTGAGCTCTGTCCATTTCTAGTTTCCCGTAAAACGTCTCCAAACCCAGTTTTTCTTAAGAAATTAATCCTGTCCCCAGCCTCGATCCCCCCAGGAGGTTATTGCGATGATTTCTATTTTCAGTGTCGTCCAACTTTCTGCAAAGGGTCTCCAATTCAGACTGGGAGGCAGGAGGATCTCTTCATTTCTTCCCAAACCTCCTCCAGGGCCTCAACCCTGTTTTCAACCTGCTTTCATGTCATCATATCAGAAAGTTTCCCCTCTACTGCTGCTTTAATAGTTTTACGCTACATAGATCGTCTGAGATATTTTTCAGTACTGCACAGATATTTGCAGTGTCCTTGGTGTGATTGTAGGGGTCAGGCTGTATGTCTGCGTAGTCGCCATCTTGTTCTGTTTCTGGCTCCGCTGGTTGAAGGGGATTTTTCTCTTTTGTTGTTTTTTTTTCTTTGGGGTGGAAGTCTGACTTATGTCGGTCAGCCATTGCATGTCAGGAGGTTAGTTCATCTTTTGGAGTTCTGTTTAGTCGTGTTAGGGCAATATTGATAAGTACTATATGTTTTAAGATTTTCAATGTAGGGGCACGGAGCTTCATAGTTAGGCAGCCATATTCTCACCTGTGTCACGTGACTCCCAGGTCTATAGCTTATAATGGCACGAACGTACTTTTGTTTATTGTTGTGTGTAAATGTATTAAAATACTTTTGGCACGGTGAAGTGCCACTGCCAATATTTGTCCCTTCAGAAGTTCAGCCCCCATACCTACACATTAGCTATGTCCCTAACAGTTTAAACAGGTAGTGACACAGATTTTGCAGATGATACTGGGACTTTCTGATTTATTTAGCTAGTGTCACTTCAGTTTTAATAACCAAATACCTGCTGAATTACACATCTTGAGTAGAGACCTGGTTCATAATAAATGCTACATTCCCTCAGCTTGGGTTTGAGTTGGTCTGGTGATAGTTACTGTGAAGGGACTAGTGTCCTAATACTTCATTGTCTTTTATATTAAAAAAAAGAAAAAATAACTTAAAAATAGATTATTTTCTAGCCAAATCTATAAATATAACAAACACCATTTAAATAAGTGGTACCAGGAACATGCATCTTTGGTCTAGCTAGTGGCAACTTAGCCATCACTTGGATGGTAATATAAATAAATAAACAGTACTAATTAGTGTGCATTATATATGTATAGGCTTACGTAATACAAGAGGGACTCAATAACATCTGAGTGAGGGACTTGCAAACCAACTGTAATTTGTATCAAGCTATAAGATAGCAAGCAGACATTTAAATTGCTAATCACTGAATACTTTGAAATACCGTATAGATGATAAATTACTTAGACATTAGCTCAGATGCAAAATAATTTAATTAAAACAAAATCTTTATATATTTTTTTATTTTCAGTTTAACTCATGTGATCTCTTTAAATAACAGGACTCTAATTAACACAACCATTTAGTTTGGTTATGTTTCATAAAGAGCTAGGGAAATCTGATGGCTTATCAAGTGTATGTTTTTCTTTTTTCATAACATATTTTAAAAGGGAAAAACTGCATCAAATTCACTTATAAAATCTGGAATACGTAGCACTGTTGTAACGGTATTTTTTCTTCATTGCACTTGTGCCTCAATTTGTTTTTGATTCATTTACATCCAAGCATATGCCCAAAAAGTATGCCTAATATACACAAATAAAATGTTCAACATGTGTATGTATTGTCAGAAACACCCAATAGCAGAAAGAGCTCATGCATGAAGTATGAACTCAAAGATTGAGAACACAAGTACAGTCCTTGTTGCTAAATCCAGGAGTCGCCATTTGGGCTCAGTTTACTTGGGCTGTGAGAATCCATGCATGCTAATCACACTTTGGCCTTTGGATCATAAACTTCAAGATCCAAAACCAATTCACACATGTTAAGCCTAACCGTCATTCTGTAGACATGCTGACTACATTATATCCAGGCTTCTAGTTTCCTTTGCTTTAATCAATAGCTCATGTACACAACTATTCTAATAGATTCACATGGATAAAATTTAAACTCCACATTGCGTAAGAAGTGGAAAGAATATCTGCCTCTAGCTCGGTTGGCATAAGCAATGAGATTTGTCTGAATAATCACATCAAAATGGAGGATTAAAAAAACTGATAAAGTTTGTTTTTGATGTTACATTTGTGTTCTAGTCAGGCTGGATAACAAAACTGAGATAATGCCATTTCTCTTCTAATAGTTCCCACCTTTTTTTTTTTAATAAAGACAAACCAGTTACAAGAATCAGAACAGAAATGACATCCTTGTTTTGGAAAATGTGTCAACAGGCAATGTGATTTATATTTTATAAGGACATGAACTCCATTCACCTTCTATGGTTTTGTTCTAACAAAAGTTCTTATTAGACTAGTAATATAGGCACATGTGTTTATACACTTGGGTATCAACTTGCTGTCAGTTAAAATACAGTTACTCTTCTATTATTGTACATTCCTGGGGTTGAGTGTGAAAAGACTGGGACAGAAAGTTAAAAAGCTGAATTACTTCTGGATTTGTCCCTTTCTTCTATCTCTGCCACACTAAGTGGCCTTTGTAATTATCTCTGCTATTACATTTCTGATTTCTTTTCTCTTTGCAGCATGCTCTTTTCTTTTCCAGATAAATTATTTTCTAAGCTGCAGTACATATTATCTGTCCTGCAGTATTCAGAGTTGCATTCTTCAACCAATCGGGTCAATACTTATGTTATTTTAGTTTCGAGTGTTTTTTTTTTTTTTTAACAATAACAGCACACAAGGAGATAACAATCTTCCAAGAGTGTAATCCGATACAGTTTTCATAGCTATTGTAAATAAAGTGTATCATTTGAATTGCTATTTGCAGTGAATTACTAAATCATTTTAAAACCAAACTATTTATATGCCATTTTTCTAGCCACTATAATAACTAGTCTTTAGTTTTCAATAATACAGTACATATGTACATTTAAATGACATGTGTGTTAAATGGATATTTTACATCAACTATATTTTCCTAATATTCAATTCCTTATCTATTTAATTAAGTATTGCAGTCTTCAGTACACAATATTTCACTTACAGACTTTACTGTAAAGTGCAACACTAATATGCCTTCCAACAAGCAACCAATGATTCTTTTCAGTAGTATGTGTGGCAAATAATCATTTAGGCATGAACAACAACACAGAATCACAAATAATAGGAAAAAGAATGTAGGTGATATAGAGTATATTTTTTAACACATTGCAATGTTAACTAATTTAACATTATAAAATGAGTATTTTAAATACTCTTCTGATTGGTCAAAACAGGTCACATGGGGGTGTTGATATTACAGCATATCACCATTGGTCGGCACTTTTTTCAAAAATGGGTAAATCGCTGGCAGATATCCATACACCTAGAATTTAAAAACAAAAATGGCAGACATATTGGAATGTATCTCAATAAACATGAACGTTTGGGAAACCCAAGTGTACATGAGATATTAAATTAATCTGAATCGGACAGCAATGATTAAAGTAGTGAAAAAAAGCAAAAGTAAGTATTCAAATAAATTCAAAATTCGACATTATGGTCGCTTCCTTTTCCCCGAACTATGGCATTTCCCTATCCCATTTTGAAAATAAATAGTTTAAAAAATATCTCTTAAACTTTTGGGTCCCTCTTAAAAGAGACTTTAGGGTTAAAAGATGTTTTGTTGCCGTTGCTCCCGCTGTCTGTTCTTCATTCTGCCTGCCTGCTGCCACTGGATCCACCCCCTGCGCAGCTGCGTGATCTGATGCTGCACATTTATAAATTAATCTCAACAATTCCTGCCATACCTTTTAAATGTGTCCAGGTACAATGGTATCAAGTCTTATGCTGTGACCTGCATTGTTTTAAATGGCCCAGTAGTTCTCCACTTTGCCAAGCTGTAAATTGCAAAGTCAGTTTGATAAGTAACTGGGTATTTCATGCAAATAACGTCATTCTCGCCACTGTGAAGCTGTAGCACACATCTGGCATGGATACCTCCTGTTACTACCCCGGATAGCAAAGGATGATAAAAAAAAAAAGAAAACGCACTCACACCTGATACTATTGCAGGTCTTGTGAGGAAGGGTCTGCGTGATTTAAAGAACATAAGAGCATAAGAAAGTTTACAAACGAGAGGAGGCCATTCGGCCCTTCTTGGTTGTTTGGTTGCTAGTAGCTTATTGATCCCAGAATCTCATCAAGCAACTTCTTGAAGGATCCCAGGTTGTCAGCTTCAGCAACGTTACTGGGGAGTTGGTTCCAGACCCTCACAATTCTCTGTGTAAAAAAGTGCCTCCTATTTTCTGCTGTGAATGCCCCTTTGTCTAATCTCCATTTGTGACCCCTGGTCCTTGCTTCTTTTTTCAGGTTGAAAAAGTCCCTTGGGTCGACATTGTCAATACCGTTTTATAATTTTGAATGCTTGGATCAGGTCGCCGCGTAGTCTTCTTTTTTCAAGACTGAATAGATTAAATTCTTTTAGCCTGTCTGCATATGACATGTCTTTTAAACCCAGAATAATTCTGGTTGCTCTTCTTTGCACACTTTCTAGAGCAGCAATATCCTTTTTGTAGTGAGGTGACCAGAACTGAACTCAATATTCAAGATGAGGTCTTACTAATGCATTATTCAGTTTTAACATTACTTCCCTTTTCATAGATTCCTTCTTCAATTTCAGTATCTCCCTGTGACAGAAATCGAATGACGCTTGGTGTTAGATCTCCTTCCCGACCAGTGAGGGCACTAGAAAGAAGGAACAGAGTAGCCTTAAACAAATGGCAAGACAATTTATTCTGAAGGGTGGGTGGAAGTCGGCTATTTAGGAAAGGGGTGGAGCTACGGCACCCAAGCTCACTGACCCGGACGGTAAACGGCGTGGCATCTGAGGATTGGAGGAGCGGATGCACTCGTTAACCTAGGGGTCATGGGCGAGGGTATAAATAGGGGGGCGTGGCTTTGTGATCTGTTCCTTTGCAGATGGTTATGCTAAATAACCCAGAAGGAGCCCATTTGTATACCTAAACCGTGAGTGTCCTGCTTGTTTGTGTATTAACACTGTTTGTCTTGTGTTGTTTTCACTAAGACTACTGAGCACGATCCGGAGCGGCTGTACCACTTCCAACATTATTATTATTTGCAGGTTTACTATAAGGCTGTGGACATTGAATTAATTTAATAAACACCCTTGCACCTGTATATCATCGTCTGTGTCATTTATCCACTCTGCACTGCACTCACCTGCACGTATTTATCACTTTGCCACACTCCCACATGATATTTATAATGCACATTTGTTTTGCCTGTGTGCAGTACCTTCCACTTTTCTCTATTAAACCTCATTTGTCATGTGTCTACACAATTCTGAATCTTGTCTGGATCATTTTGAATGACCTTTACTGCTGCAATAGTGTTTGCCACTCCTTCTATTTTTGTATCATCTGCAAATTTAACAAGTTTGCTTACTATACAAGAATTTAAGTCATTAATGTAGATTAGGAATAGCAGAGGACATAATACCCTGATCTCTGTGGTACTCCACTGGTTACCTCACTCCATTCTGAGGTTTCTCCTCTAATCAGTACTTTCTGTTTTCTACATGTTAACCACTCCCTAATCATGCATTTCCTTGAATCCCTACTGTGTTCAGTTTGAGAATTAATCTTTTATGCAGGATTTTGTCAAAAGCTTTCTGGAAATCTAAATAAACCATGTCATATGCTAAAGAAATATTTGACTTTAAAATGTAATTAATAAACCAAGAATTACAAGAAGTGTAACGAATCAAAACTGCACTTTCAATGGCAATGTTCAATTCAACATCTGAAATTATTTTTTAATTAATGTATTTTTATTTTAATTTTTTTATGTTTTAATGGACTATTTTTTCTAAGGTCAGGCAAAATCATTTAATAAAAATGATTTTGTTCTTAATTAAAACATGTTTTTACATTTTTTGGGGTTTTTTTGTAATGTTGGTTGATCCATTTTATAAGCGAAATAAGGCACTTCAGAGTGTGGGATATGCTCTAATATCCTGTGTGTGGATATTAGAGTATATCCCACACACTGTCATGCCTTATTGCTTACTTAAAGTACAGTTTAAAGAGTGTGGTATTAGTATTCAGCCTTTTCAGTTTTAGTGATCTGAAGAAGGAGGAAATTAAACTTAAACCTGAAAGTCTTTCTCTAATTACTCTATTATGGCTAGAAATATTTGATTACATTTTTGGGTTTTGAAATCTAAACAGGGGGGTTGGACACAACCAAAACACCCCCTGTTTTAAAATCACTTCACCCTGGCTCAAGTCCAATCCCATGTGTAACCCGGTTATTTTGGCCTGATTCAGATAATCTGAGGTAAAGAAGGGCTGGAGATGATGTTTCCAAGATATTAGGCATGAGCCATGTGGCTGAAAAACAAGTCTCCATTTCACCCACAAGGTTCTCTACTCCTTTGCTTGGTTTACACTTGAACTCAAAGGACCTTGAGAGACGCAGTAACCACTGTTAATAGAGAAATATTTGTGAGTGTTTTGTTTGTTTGTGCTTGTTAGTTATTGTCTTTGTTTGTAAATCACCAGACAGCTAACACGTTTCCGGAGCTGTCGCCTTGGGCCAGCACAAAACTGTAATAGCACTTCACTACAGTCACTAATAAATTGTTATCACCCACCACAAGCACTGTTGCACGCACCCGGACTAGTGACTGTGTTAGTATAATTGTGGGGCAGATAGTGTGTATTTATTACTTGGGCTGCAATCCCTTGTTTTACACTCCGTGCATTATACATCAGTGTGTATTGCCGGAGATTTATTGTTTGGTCACCAGACCGGGAGTATGTTTGTTTGTTCTTGCACTGCACCTGTTCACAATCAGCAGCCACTTTGTCACAGTCCCCCAAATATTATTCATTTACTACCAATGCAGAACAACTTTTGTACCACTTTGACTAAAATTAAAGGGCACAAAAGGACCCTTTTATTTTATTGTGTTACATGTGTCCATGTGTTGCTAGAGCTGTTTTTTAAACTTTTAAATTGCATTCCCTGCCTCAAGATGGCTTCCCATGTACCCGCATGGACCTCTCAGAACTACATTTCCCATCATCTTTCTCCTCACTGGTAAATCCATCTTTTTTGGTTGCTTTAACGTAGGTAGTTTGTCTCATTGCCTTTTGATACACATATCAGCATTCCAAGGCTAAAATGTGTGCATTTTTTGCTATAACTGGCAACAGCCTTCACACTCAGTTACCCAACAGCCTTCACACTCAGTTTACTATTATCATAAATATCAACCTTAAGTGAGACTCTCGAGGTAAACCTATCATTTTGAGACCATTCTTGCAAAGCATTAACATAAGCATATTTGCGTTTGTCTTGCAGCTGGCAGGAGGGCTTAGGTCGGCCAGGGTGTCCTCGGCTCACCGCTGTAGTCTGACCAGGCGCCTGCGGGCTTGCCTGTTAGCTGCCTGGGAGCTGCATTATCCTCCAACGCTGTAGCTTCTCGTGGCTGCACGGTGAATCCGCAGTGTGTAAAAGTAGCGGTCGGCTGACGGCACACGCTTTGGAGGACAGCGCGTGTTTGTCTTCGCTGCACAGGGGTGGTGGCGGTGAGCTGAGCCTAAGTAATAATTGGGCATTTCAAATTGGGAGAAAATAACAAAATTGGGAACGACTAAAATAATAAAAAAAAAAAAAAAGAAAAAAAAAACTTGTGGTAAAAATGTAATCAAAATATTAATTTAGAGTCGTAAATACACATTGAAATATATCAAATAATACCTGAAGAAGACATACCATGTGCATTTTTTTGCAAGTTGAGCTTATTCATCATGTGACTTTACTCACATGTCTCTGCTGAAACTCAACATGGTAGCCGCACCAATGAAGAAAAAAAATGCAGTGTTTCAGTAAAAGACAGGGCTAAAAAAAAATCTGATTATCTACATGAGTTTTGCTGTCATTCATTCCATTGATGAAATTAAAAACATTAAAAAAAAAAAAAAAATTAAGAAGTACAGTTCTCAGTCACGAAAATGTTTTGCCCATAGGCTTCATCAGCGTTCACAGGTGCCTGTGAACTGGGACCTTTTAAGTATTAATTACTCTGTTAGCAGAGATGTTAATTTATTTTATCGTTCATTCGTTACATGAACAAAAAAATACCATTAACCTCTTACGCCAGAACATGGTACTGCAATTACACATTACATACTATAAATCATCTGTAATATTATTAGAAAAGCAAAAGAGCAAAAGAAGCGGACTCAGTATCAAAACGAAAATGAAAAGGAATTTTCTGAATTCGCCATTTTACCGTTGAGATATCCCCTTCGCAATGTGTCTAGTACATCATGGTTCAAAAACAACTCAGATCGACTAGCTGTGCGTTTCCCTGTTCTGGCCTTACAACTATCTGCTGATGGTGAAATCTCTCTGATTTATGTTGTAGGGGAGGTCACAAGCTGTTCACTCATACCTTGACTTTGTTTGTAGTCTAATCCATTGAAGAGCAATCAATGTGCGCAAGTAAACAGAGCCACATGTGTTGCAAGGGAGAGTGCAGCAAAGCGCACAACTGATCACGGTTTCTTTCCATTTTGTGATTTTTTTAAATCGTAACATTTGTAAATCAAACAAAATGTCAAGCAGTGTTCCAGAGCATCCCAAAAAAGTATTTTAGAAGTTTTAGAGGAGATGGATAGGAGTGAAAGTGCGGTTGAAAATGATCAACTTTGTGTTGGAGAGAAAGCATTTGCAGATGGATTGGATCCTCTTCAGGATGTGTAAGTATAATGGATCCACTATTATTATTATTATTATTATTATTATTATTATTATAACACTGAGCACTTTAGGGATGTCAGTAGTTCATTTTGTATAGTTTGTGTTGATATTAGGTTTTTGTTCAGATTTATTCATTGTTTGAAAAGGAAAATATTTGATTAGAAGTAAACACTTTATTTTGAATAAAAAACAATTATTTTGCTTCTTGACATTTACATACTTTCAAGAAAATGAGTAACAAAAATACAGAGTCAGTTACTGAAAATTCAGAGCTACAAAAAAGTCTCAGTAGCAACATTCTCCTGCACAAACACACAGTTATGTGAGAGCAATGTGACAAGAAACTAGTGTATGACTGACCATAAAGATTTACACAATATGCATTTTTGGAGAGGTCTGGGGACCCTTGGGCCTAGCTTTCTAAAAACTCATGTAGAATTTGATCCCTTTGTTCAATCAGTCTCAAATTCTTACCCTAGTCTCGTATCTTGTGAAGTGCTTTGTGATGGTGGTCCACTATGAAAGGAGCTATATATAATTATTATTTTGTTTTTAAGATGTTTTCTTGTATGTTTTCCCATGTAGCGGCGCTGATCCAGTCTTTATGATGTCTTGTTTTAATGCCTAGAATTTCTTTGCTGATTTGATTGTAGACATTCTTGATGTTATTCCACTTTTTGTGTATTTGTTCAGAGGCAACTGCTTTTTTTGCTAGTATTTTAAACTTGTTCTTTACTTTTACAGTGACTGCAGTAGCTTGTGTTATGTCCCTCAAAAAATGTAAATTAAAGTGCTCTTGTCTTGTCTGTTTGCAGGAGCCTATCTTCCTAAGTTTCAGCTTGATCGTTGCCTGAAGTAGATGGTGGTCACTGCTGTTGCCAGCTCCTCTTTTGACGCAGACATCTAACAATGATCTCCGCCACTTACTGTTGATCATGATATTAGGGGAAATCCATGTCAGATTGTGGATGTTTTTGTGCTCAAAGATGGTTCCACCTATCACCATTCTGTTCATACCGCAAAAGTAACACAGCTTTTCTCCATTTTCATTCATGGTGCCGCAGACCTGGGTACCCATGTGTGGCAGAGCAAAGCTCTGCCCTTTAAATTGGCAGGGATGGGGTTAACTTCCCCTACCTGCCTGGGTTTATTATGTTCAGGTGGCTGGGGTTGATTAGTTGATTAGGTTGATTAACGATCAATCAGCGCCCAGCCACCTGATATAAAAGGAGGCCTCTGCTTCTCATTTGGGGGGGAGAGGGAGCTGAGGAAGCAGGTTGGTTTTTTTTGGGTTGTTTAGAAAGTTTGAATCCAGTGAAGGCATCGCCCAGCCTGGAAACTGTTATTTTTGTAAGTTTTGCTTTTTTGTGTTTAAATTGCTTTGTTTTGGCTCTTGTGCCCTTTCATTTTGTGTTTATTTATAATAAAATAGTTATTTTTTTGAACTGCAGTCTGTCTCTGGGCCTCTATCCACTCGCCAGCCTGCCACACCATGATTCTCTCTCTTCCAGTGTTGTCTGACCCCACCTTTGCGTTCAGGTCACCCATGAGGACGTCGTGTTCAGGTACTTTCTCTTTCTCCGCCTGCAGTGTGTCATGGAAAGTCTCCTTCTCCTCTGGTTCTGCATTGTTGGTTGGTGAGTAGCACTGGATGATTGTAAGTTTGCAGTGCTTACCATTAAATCTGGCCCTAAGTAGCCTGGCATTGACTGGTTTCCTTTTTGAGCCCTTTCTTAAGAATCAAGACAACTCCAGTGGTGTGATGATTGTTGTCTCTACCAGAATACAGGATTGTCTCCCCAGTCTAGGTGATGCACTTCCCAAAACTTGTTCATCTGCATTCGCTGATTCCCAGAATGTGTAGTTTGTTTGTCTTCATTTCTTTCAGGACTTGGGCTGTTCTTGCTGTGTTCAGCATTGTCCTTACATTCCAGGTCCCAATATGGAGTTTAGTTTTTTGCGTCCAAGAGACTTGTCTTCGCGTCACTAGCTTCCTTCCGGCTTTCACTAGTGCCGGTCATACTGGTTATATTCTGCCTCAACCTTCCCTGACAGCAGGAATCCTTTGAATTTCTTGTGAGAGTTTCTGTAACAAGTGTTGTTTTACAAGATTGGGTTGTTAGCCCTACGCTAAACCCCCAACCTGGAGGACCAGGAGATCAATTTTTGTCTGGCATCTAACCGTTAACCTGTCTGGCATGACAGGAGTACAAGACTCCAGCCAGCATAGCTCGCAAGGTCACAGAGGCACACAAGCCACCCCACCAAGACCTTTTAATTGTATTGAGGTTTTGTTTTTTGGGGGTTTTTTTACGCATTTTAAAGCTTTCAAGTGCTGGGTTGGCCATTTAGTTACTACAGACACTACAAACAATAGTGCATGTTTCTAAAAACCGAGCCTGTATCTTCAACAAAATAAGGGAATTCAAATATTGTAGGTTAGTTTGTTGCTTGAATGTTTTTTTCTGCATTTATCTGGGTAAGTGAATGTGTCATGACTTAAACCTAAAACTTTGTCAATCGTTTGACCTCAACATATCTCTTGAGTTATACCACGTGGAAACATTTTTAAAAAAGCAGGACTTTGGATACAGTTAGAGTTCATTTCAACGAGTGAGAAACAGAAGGGAAAGGGGGTGGGGAGTGCACATAAATCAAAGCTGGAGATCAGTCATGACCCCATCACTTCACAAATATCTACTATGTTGAGCCACCAGGAAATCCAATGTGTTCCATTCTATTAAATTAGATATTCTATTACACACAACCCTAGCTTGGATGCATAGTTTTAGAAACATGCAGTGGTGACAGCCAAGTCACAGCTGCTAATAAAAAAACGAGTCAGATATGAATAGGTATGATTTGGCTAAAAAGTAAATGTATTTTCACCTCATACTGTTCACAGCAAGCAGAAAGCTGAAGCAAAATTGTATTTTATGCAAGCAGTAAAAGGTTTTTAGGCAACCAGAATTAAATGTTTGCCTCCTAATTAGATGAGAAATAGCAATGACACATTTTTTAACCCTCATGCATCCAGGGGATTTCAGCTTGCTGCAGCTACTGCTGATGGAACTGTAATACTAGTAAAGTACTACGTAACTGTGCATTTCCACCCACAGTACATTCAAGGTTGATGTTGTTATAACTTGTCAACTTTTTTTTTTATTTTATGAGAAATTTTAATGACCGTTTCATTGTGTCTGCATGAATTCACAACACCTGCACAGGTATGGTTCTAAGGGCACCTCTAAATATGAAATTGCAATTGTTGATTTAATATATATATATATATATATACTATATATATATATATATATATTTTCTTCTGTAAATTTATTAATAAAATAATATTTGTTTATAACAACAAGTATGTCAGTGACATACATCATCCCCTGCCACGGCTGTTGATACAATATCAGTAATATGATAAAGTAAATTACAATGATGTGTGCAAAAAGGTTAGTTTGACATACAAGCAGATGCCTCCACATGCGATCTGGGTGGATATTGAGGCAGAAAAACGAGTTTGAGAGTTTCATCACAATTAGAGAAGAGGTTCTCTAGATGTATGTCAAATTTAGCATGACATACATGCTGCATGTTTCAACTGTATCCCCAATGCTAGAGACATGCAACCCCAGCGATGGATAATAAAGAAATACATCAATAATTCTACAGATTTCATTTTGGACCATCTGAAAAAAATGTCATCATACCTAGACTTTAGGTTCATGTCATATATAAAATATATATGTATATGTATAATTAGTTTTTGTGGGGGGGGGGACTAATATGATTAACCAAACCTTCTGTTAACAGTAATACCTCTGAATCCTTCTGGTGAACCTGAGTAAGCTTCTGGAGTTCATTTTCAGCTTCCATAACACACATATTCTCTGTCTCCCATTGGTGCCGCACATTCTGCAGCTTCCTTTAAGCTTTGCCTGCGAGGGCCTCTCGATCTGTGCATTCAGAATGCAGTCCACTTAACTCCTTGCTGGCATCAGAAAGGTTATGTTGTGCTTCTAATACAGTATTAGAAGAAACTACTAGTAAAGTGACATATTTGCCCTGTGTTTTTTTTTCCTTTTTTTATTTTCCCCCAGGCAGTTCATTATTTATAATATACCAGTATGTAATGACTTTAGATGTGATGTAATGTGATGGACTGAGAGCACAACAGACCGATGGGCCTCTGCTTATCCACACACCAAGACGAAACACAATCTTTAGATTTAGTGAAGAGGGTACAGCCAAGCCAAACATATTTAAATCTTCTCTCTATACATGGAAAGTGAGACTTTTTCTTGATAAACAATTTAGACATTATTATTTGCTCCCATATTGGATAAGCCACTCTAGCTAACGCTATAGGTCAAGAGGGACAATACCTCCAAAAGAGGGGAGCTACCACTGTATTTTAAGCTATCCAAAGATTTTCATGTATTTTTTTTTTTCTTTTCTGTGTACCTTTTGGTTTCACAGCTATAATATTTCCAAAAAAGGAAAAGAGGAACATTTCCTTACCTCAATTTCTTTGTTTTGTGCCTGGATTGTGTCTTCATTCGATTTGCATTCTATTGGCATCTGAGCCAGCTAGGGGGAAAAAAGGAAAACATTTACTATACAAAATCAACAACAGTGTTTTGTTTTCTTTAAGTGCTTTGTGTCAAAATTTTAAATTGTTTACAAAATTAAGCAAAAACGTACATCAATAAAATGTTATTTTGAACAAGATCAACTAGCTGCAGAGTCCCAGGTGTTAGAATTCAGTGATCTACAGTAATTACATGTCAAATACTTTATAGTTCAAGAATACAAATCAACCTGAAATGCATAAAAGAAAAGTAGAAATAAAAATGTTCACATACTGTACAGGACCTTACGGGTTTGTATACCTACAGATTCTGCTACATGCCAGTAATACTTAGGTATTATATTTGACCTTGGGGTTCATTTCCACGAGAGAGGAAAGTGAATATGAATTCCAAAGCGAAACTTAAATTAGTCTATTGTATCTGTTGCTTTATAAATATGTACCGAGAACTTGCTGTGCAAAAAAGTGCCCATATTTTTCCACAGTATTTCGATCAGGCACAACACCACTTTCTGTAAGTAAGCTTCTCATAGCTTTGTTATAGGTCATTACCACTTTCTTGAGTAAATGTACTGTTGTGAGTGAAATGCAGTGTGTATTTTTCTTTACTGTACAAGAAAGCCAATACTGCACCAGTTTTTTTTTTTTTTTTGTATCTGTGTAGGTCACTTGAGTGTTGCGCGTTCCCTGGAACAGTAGGACACAATTCCAGGGTCAGTCATTCGCTGTCCTACTAGGGAGTCATGTGGCAGGTCATCTGTGGGACCTCAACAGCTTGTGATTTATTTTCCTTGACAGTTCATTCTTCTTTCTGTCAAACAGTTCCCTTTACATTTCTTCAGAGCCACCCCCTTAGTCGTCCCACTGCTGTCTCTGGCACACATTCTCAACTAAGCACACTCCTTAGCCAAAGCCTGCTGAGTCGACCCTTCTACACTGCTGAGGATCATGTGACATTCATCTTCCCTAGTAACAATTCACTGTGGGCAACGTGTTCCTACTTACTCGGAGGCTTTCCTCTCAAGGCCTCAATGGAGACTTTTAAACTACCGACTCTGCTACTTAGGAGTCCTGTACAGGCCAGATCAGATAGTTCTTAGTACCTTTAGAGGCGTAATTATTTCCCTCAGTTACTTGTAACTGTGCTCGTTGCCCTGCCAAATCCCCCAGAGCACGTAAGATATGGCCTTTTCATTAAAAAGTGGCTAACAGAGGCAAACTAGCACAAATTGGAGGCTTTTTGATAAATTGGCTTCCCTTGCAGTCCTGTGAAGTTTGAAAGCAACAGTCAGAGGACAAATGAAATAAGACTTTTAAGTAAAGACTAAGGAAAGGTGTTAGCAATCTAGTATGCAACTACCCTATTTAAGCTGGGTACTCAGTTTTCAATGTTTAAGGAACTCCACTTACAATGTATATTTGTCTTTAGTTTCATCATGTGTTGTTTTAAAAGGTTCCTTGTCCATTTATTCTCTATTGTGGTAATTCAGAGTTTCCAATAATAGCCCTGGTTAGAGGGCCGGCCTTAGGCTGTGTGGGGCCCTAGGCAGTAATGATTAAGTGTGAGGTCCAGAACTTCAAATGAATGCTACAGCAGCAATCGTATCTTAAAGTTAGTATATAGGTGCATCATGTAATCATACACACCTATATATACTAACGTTAAGATATGGTAAATAATATTAATGCTATTAAAATGTTAATAAATACATGTTTCAGTTTGTTTGTTAGACTTTATCATTTTATATAATCCACAACTTCAAAGCACTCAGAATGGCATTCTACTTGAAATATATCACATATTCACTTTCTCTAAAATGACCATGCCCCAGCAGGCCTTTTGAAAAATACTGTAATGCCTGACTATATGTGGGTTCTGACAGGTTGGCAGCAAAAATAACCATGCAGAAATAAATACTTAAATAAGAAAAATAAGAAAAAAAAACCTCTTTGACAGTAGGTGTGCAATGCCACTCTGCAATTCAATTAGTTTTTAGTGTTTTGTATTGCAGTAAATATTTTTAATAAAATGTACCCTGTATCTAATCACACCCATATTTGTAATATTTTGTAAAAAGGAAATTCTGCCACATCTCTCTCATCCATGGCAAGACTCATAGCAGCCTGTAATTATTATTATAAAAATTAAGAAAAATAACTTGTAAACAAACGTGTACTGAAAAATAAGGTATTTTAGATGTGGGTAGATGTAATTTTTTTATTATTATTATTATTATTATTCCATTCAAGGTAAAGAAAATCTAATTAACAAAATGATGAATGGTATTAGAGACAATTGTGCTGTATATTTATCTAATCTCAACACCAAAATTGCTATATTAACAAGCCTAAGACGGCAGACCTGAGTAGCCCAAACGCTTGACATATTAATGAAACAATAGCTAGTGAATTCAGCTTTGTATTAATGGATTAGATTTACATTAGCTGCAACAACTGGTTTGGTTTTAACAAATCTGTGATTGTATGCATCTAACCAAAGCATGACTATGTTTTAATCAACAAAATGTGTTTATAAACTAGCAAAGCTTAACTTTCACGGTAAAAAGATGAAGCTTATGACCACTAAACATTATTTTAAAATGTATCGTTACCTATTAAATCTACTGATTGCCCATATAACTTTTTGACTTGCTGAACAAAGATTTAATTGGTAACTGTGTTAAATGTGCTGTGACATGTTTGCTATCACTTTCCCACAGCACACAAGCCTTCTCTCCTGTGTATGTGAGTGTGGGGGGGTCATGTGAACAGTCCAGACCCAATGAGAAACAATGGTTGCTAAGGAATCTTTTTTTTTTTTTTTTTTTTTTTTTTTTTTTTTTTAAATTAAACAAGTCTTCCAGAATTTAATGTTGCTGGTGCTATATGAGGTACCCTCGCACTAGAATCTAGCACTATAGCGCTAAATTCGCACCCTGCAGCGTGTAGCACACATAACAAACACATTAAATTTCGCGGCAGTCCGGTTGAGTGCGGGGCCCCCTATAGGGTGTGGGGCCTAGGCAGTCACCTCACACACCTTCCCTAGAAACATAAAAATGCTATATTAGCTGCAAAAATAATAGGAGGAAGAAGAGAACAAATGGGTTTTAGAACCTCTTTTCCAACTTATTCCTAGCATCTGCATATAAAATAATACTACCTTTTAGTACTCATCACTGGTTTAAAATTACACAAAAACTAGCAAGCTGTAATTAGTGCTGGCTATATTCTCCCAGCCTTTGATTTATTATTCAGCATACCTTTTGGTCAGTAGGATAGGATTCCTACTGTAGTTTTGAAATTTCAAATTAAATTTACAATGTGCTAAAATTGGGAAAAAGTGTATATAGACCAGAGTTACTTGTGAAAATAGATGGACTTGGAAGTTTTAATGTCCTTTTTGTTTACCATGCAGGTCAAATTCTATGCCAAATCTAAATTTCCAATTATGCAAAATCAACACTCAAAAAAACACAGCTGCAGACTACCTTGTAGACATTTGAATTTGTAAAATATATTTAAATTACAAATGTATACTGTACTGTAGCCACAGAATTGTTATCTGTCAGTTGCTTCGGATGCTTATGTTTAAGTAATGGTTCGAGGTTTTGTTTTTGCCAATTTCTGTGGGGTTTTTTTAAGTTTACATTGCAGTTTGTATTAAATTGCTGGTTAGATTTCACGCCTTACAATCACACACAACAGGCAGGCTCTCCCAGGAGCATCAGGTACTTCATTAATTAATTACAATAAAACACACTCTTTACAATATACATTTACACAAAAAAAAAAAAAAAAAACCTCATACGCAGGGCTCCTGACCTGCCACAGCTGTATACACTTACATTAGTGTCGGGCAATTTAAACAGTAGCAAAATGGATAGTAAGCTAGTAGTAAAAATCAACTGTAAGCACAACTCACTTTCGCGTTCCTGTAACCATTCTGCATTAGCGCTGTACACATGGGTGATGTTGCTTGAGCTGGCTCTTGATCATGGTGGATGAACAGTTAGTGTCACATATGTGAGGAGCAGACACACGACGGATTACTGTAAATGTACAAACACACAATTGAAATTTATCTTAAACCTAGTGGGCACCAAAGTTTTTTTTTTTTTTTTTTTTTTTTTTTTTTTAATTCTGTTTCTTTATACACTGGGTAAGTGGTTGATTTGATCGGCTATTAGCATGCTTGCCAAAACTGGACTGGGGAATCAAACAGGTATCGCGGTTATCCAGGGATTACCTCTGAAAATACAACGTTGATACATTCCAGGGGGATTCCCTGTTGCTGGGAAATGATCTAACAAAAATCAGCTGTGGTTTATCACAAGATAAATAGGTTGAACAAATCAGTTCTTAAGTGCAGCAATCAATTGTATAATTTTCTTTTGCACATTATCAGGAAGTGTCTAGCATAAGTATATTACAGTTTTTGGCCAAATAAAACCCTATAATTTATTGTGTGTTCAATAGTCCCAATCGCTTTCTACTTCCCCTTTTAAAGTTAAGATTTGAGTTCACATTTTCATTAAAAGTTATCCATTACAATCTCCTTTGTTCCTCTTAATTCCACTTTCAAACTTGAATACCAAGATACTCTCTGATCACATTCCCCTGTTAAGGTTTAATGTCCAATATCCTGCAGATTTTATACCTTAGGCTTATTTAATACATTTTCTATGCCCCAGTTCTAATTTCCCTGTCCTAAACAAAAGTCCTCTTTCCCACTTCCCATCCAAATTACTTGTTCAAGTTTTATGTTCTGCACTGCAGCTTTAAGCCCCAGATTTTATTTCCTCATCATACAGCAATCCTATATGCCAACACAAAAAAGTCCCTAAGCTAGGCCTTTATCCAGTTTCTGCTTTATAATCCCTTTAGCCAGTCAAGAGAAAGGTTGAGAAAAGTAAAAAGAAAATGCTGTGCTCCACTTTATTTTGAAATTATAATGTATTTCTTGCTTTAAGGCCGAGATCCTGCATGCCAAACACTAGTGGCATTAAAGAACATAGCATCATACAAGTTATTACATTTTATTATATTTTTAGCCCCATATAAAATAAAGGGATCAGCCATACATAGACTTGATCTAACAGCCGTTTTTTGATTGTTTTTCTACTTGTATTCCTTCTTGATTCTAATACCGTGTTTCCATGACACTGTAGCACCGTGCTGCCACAGTGCTGTCACTCTTATGAAAGCATGCCATATTGCTTCTACAATTTTTTTTTTTTTTTAAACTGTGCCGTGCCAGCATCCTTTCTTATCTGATGCTGGCGTTGTCACAAGAAAATTACCAGTATGGTGGTTAACAAACAGCCTAGGGAGGATTAAAAAAATAAAAGCATTCATACAATTATGGGGTGAATATAACATCCAAAAGCAACTGAACACCACAATTAGGAATATAAAGGTGTATCAACAAATAACTCATATTAAGAAGTAGTGGAATAGAAAGAAAGGCCATGCAATGCTGTGAGAATTAAAAAACTGAAAGTAGAATATAGAAAATACAAAGATCAAAATGAAAAATGTGGACAGAGTTGTAAAGTTTGTAAATATTACGAACTTCTGGACGAGATACTAGGACATAATCCTATTGGTACTGGTGCCTGGGCAGTCAGCTCTATTCCACTACCCAACGTGGATGTTAAAGGCACTGGGTATGGGGTTTCTGCCGAAGACAACCACAGAGGACAGCAGCTATTTCAAAAGTGTCAGGAATCCCCTTACCGCATAATAATAATAATAATGTTCATTATACCTTCATTTAAAATACTTTTCTAGCATAGTGAATCCCTTTTCCTACCTTACAAACTTAAGAGTTAAGGTTTTTTTTATCACATTTGTTTCTGTTCCTTATTATTATTATTATTATTATTATTATTATTATTATTATTATTATTAATGTGTGTATTTATTTATTTATTTAATAGAATATGTTATTTCTCCGATAGTCACTGGTGAAGATGATGAGGGGCTGGATAATAGTCAAGACTCTTCAGATGTTGTCTTCTCCTCCACTTTGCAGCAAATGTCTTCATCCTCCAACACTTTGGTGGTTAACGAAATACCAACTACATCGAGTAATCATTATATTATATAGATAGAGAAGTTAAAACTACTACTGAAATAACAAAGTACCCAGCAATGTTGATACAGTGATACAATGCTCACGATAGCCTGTGTGCCTGTACGTTTTTATTCCCTCCCAAGCAACTGCTACTAAGTACCCAGTTTCATACTTAGTAGCAGTTGTTTGGGATAAAAGCTTACAGGCACACAAGCTATCATGAACATTTATCAGCTACAATCCAAAATAAAAAGGCAGAGAGAGAGAGAGAAAGACAAAATTGCTGCAGCTGAAAACCAGTGATTATTTGTACTAGCAGAAAAGTTTGCTACCACTCAGTGGTTAGTTACTGTCCAGGAGACTGTTGCCTTATATGTAAATAATTAATTGATTTGTATTGTGCTTTTGGTCATTCTTTTTTATTAAAAAATTAAATAATTAATTTTCTTATGTAAATAAGATAAATAAATAAATGATATTTAAACAATACATCTTTAACATCCAATAGTGTTTTTTTATACAAAACAAATGTGAAGTTACAATATAACTTTACAATATACAGCAGGTTGTGGGCGTTCAGGGAACTGTCCATATAACCAGTCCTCATGAAATCGATTGTGGAATTCTTCACATATGTTATGAAAGGTGCAAGCGGCCAATACAATGTTATTTAAAGAATCTAAATTAGTATCATTTTGTTTCATCAGACACCTCCATCTTCCTTTAAGTTATCCAAAAGCAGTTTCCTTCGTAAGTACTTCGGCATTAATATTTCCACAGTGGCCCCACAAACTTGGTGTACGCACTGAAAGGCGGCTATACGGCCAACCCCAGACAGGTATGCTATGGACCTGTATTCACAGTTTGTTGTTAGTCACCACAGGCAGGTTGCAACCCTTTTTCACACTGATATTGGTGCTTGCCCTGCAGTAGTTTGGTGATCTAGATGTGAATACAGATTCTTGCACACATACTCAAACATTTGTGTTGGACATCCGAAAATTGTCCACCCAGTCAGCCTGTGTAAAATGATGATTAACAACTTCATCCCACCACTGCAGAGACCGAGGCTTTGACTGCTGGGCTGCTGTTCTAAATGATGTGGTCCCAAGTAGAGCAAGCTGAAAGAAGACTAAATCTAGCTCGTAAAAAGTTAAACCTTTTAAAAGTACCAAAGTTAAAAGTATTTTGTTTTTTTTGTTTTTTGTTAAAAAAAAATGACAAGGATGAAATGCTAAGAAACCTTACTTTCTATTTGTGATCCTTCATCTCCTGAGTGATGATATAAATATTCTACACTACACTTTACGTTGTCTTTTCTGATTTTCTTTTACATTAATTCAAATTTAAAACCATTGCTAAAAAGAAACAAAACTTGACCTAAAATCTCCATCTTGATGCTTCTGTGATAACAGTACTATGTTGCAGTTGATACCATGGTTACCTTTGTACATATTTGTGTCATTTCTGTTATCTACATGCATTTATGCATTTTGTGGGGACAACTTGGCATGCTTTCATTACTGGGCTGTTTATGTACCACGCTGACACGTATGGACATCAAATTTGTGGAAACGAGGTATACGAATGCCATGTTTTAAACTGAATTTCCGCTAGGGATTATAAAGCCAAGTAAAACAGAAATAGGTGAAGTCAGCACTTCCTATCTAACTAGTGTGACAAACCAAGGGGCAGAGTGCTAAATGGCAGGTATGTGAGGGTAGCACTGCTAACGGGGCTCTGCCCTTTCACTGGGTTGCGACCAGAGGGGGGACTACAATTCGCAAAATGGCCGCCCCAAAAAAAAACTACTATAACTGCAACAAAGCGGGACATATTGTTGCACACTGCCTTATGAAAGAGGAGCCAATGCAGTGTAACTTAGGTGAATGTAATACTGATGATGATGATGTGCTGTATGCTTGCCCTGTAGTGACTACTGTACATAACCATGACAAAAATGATCACATGTGTTTGGTGAAGGTTGAAGGGATAGAGGTGGCAGCTTCGCTCCATTCAGGAAGAATGATAACCTTAGTTGCAGCAAAATTTGTGCCAACTCACAAACTGGATAAAGACCAAAACACCAGTATTATGTGCATACATGGAGACACCCGGCCATACCCCACAGCTGTGGTAAACCTGCAAACTGAAAGTGGGTTTTTGGAGTATGAGGTCGGGGTAGTCCCCGATATGCCGTATGACATAACATTGAATAGGTACTTTCCCAACTTTACCAAGTTGGGCCAAAAACAAGGCATATTTGCAAAGCTGAAACCCATGACCGAGCAACCAGTAGCCTCAAGCTCTCAACCAGATCCAAAAGGGGGCATGGCCTCTGAGGGGCCAGCACAACAAGTGTTAGTTGGGGAAGATGATGGGGAAGTGGAAACCCCTGTAGGAGGTGAACAGGCTATTAACAATGGGGAGGAACCGGAGCCTCAGGGCTCAAACAAAATGACCCTAGAGATCTCAGACCTAGGGGGTGGGGGAGTTCCCTGATTAACTTCAGGACAGCCCAGACCCAGGATCTGACTCTGCAACAGCCTAGAGCAGACATACAAGTCATAGATGGAGTGCCTGTAAATGACGGGATTATGCCCTCTACGTTCTCACGTTTTGTTATGAAAGGAGGGTTAGTGTACAGGATGGATAAAATAGGAGTAGATATAATGGAACAATTGTTCCAGTGCAGTAGCGGAGAATAGTGCTAGGCTTAGCGCATGTGTATATACTGTGACTGGGTTTTAAGGAGGCTTTGCTGGCCTGGGGTCCTGGCTTAGGTCACCTGACATTGCAGTGAGTGCCCCGAGTGTCAGCTTACAGCGCCTAGGCCACCATTAGTGCCCCTCCCCATAATCGAATGATTGCTTCTCTACACGGGTTTTGACTTACAAAACACTACATGGTCTGGCACCTGATTATCTAAAAGAGCTTAAGTACCTGGACATGCTTTAAGGTTGGTTGATTCTGGTCTTCTGTTCCTCCCAAAGATTAAGACAAAAAGGAAAGGAGAAAGAACTTTTAATTACAATGCTCCCAGATTATGGAATAAACTTCCATCTGACTTTAGAGGTTCAGTTACTTAATATTTTTAAATCAAGATTAAAAACTCACTTTATACAAAATGTTAAAAGTGCTCTTTTTATTTCTCTACTAATATTGAACTTTTTCATGTTAATTTTTTTACTGTTTCATTTTATTGTAATTTTTCTGTTTTTACTGACTTGTAAAGCACTTAGAGATCCTGTTGTATGAAAGGCACTATATATATATATATATATATATATATATATATATATATATATATATATATATAATTATAAATAATATATATATATATTATTGAAACTTTGTAAGGTGTTGTACAGAAACAGTTAAGAATAAAGACATGACATGATTCTTAATCAGGCAACAAGATATTTTTGCACCATACACTATTGACAAGACTATGATCAAAAATGGTACGTATTTGTCAATATACCCAGTTCCATCGAAAGTGATTGCCACATACTGTACTACCTCTGTATCTTTGTCCTTCGTTACAAAGTGGGTATTTTTCCACAGCAAGTGTTATTTGTTCTCTTCCGTCATTTTGGATGCTGCTTTAACCTGGTGGACTATATGCATTGAAGCTGTTCTCTGGTCGCCCTGTCACATCACAGGCAGTGTGATTGGTTTGTATCAGTACCAGATTTATTTTTTTTTTATTATTATTATTTTTTGTCGTACTACATATTCACTTCTTTCATCGAGTCTGGTGTTGGCCATTTCTGTACATTAAAACTTTTTTTTGCTCAGATAGAACTTACTCATGCTTTCTCCAACTATCTTTCTCAATGTTCCTCATATAAACACTACTACAAGTATTATTTATTTTATCAAGGAAAATATAAAAGAATTTGAACTAAGCATTAGAGGCACAGTTCCACAATTGACTCAAAATTTACACATGCAGGAATTCACAGTTGTTTCTGTAAACTGGAATACAAATGCTTCCAATGTGCAGCCAAAGCCACAGTGTTGTCTTTGGCAACCAATCAAACTGGGAGAGGGTCGGAAATCTGATTTTGCAGATTCCCGTGTTCTTCACGTCTTCCATGTCTCAGGGCTTCCTTGTCTTCCTTACAAGAGTACAGATTTGGAAAAAGTGTGTTTTAAAATGCATGGTCCTTGAACAGAAGCTGTGAAATACAAAATATTATATTATACAAAATCAATATTTGCTTCATGTGAATCTCTGAATTAACAAGTTACCGTAGTTAGGGGCTGTCCAAAATTATCAGGATTTTCTGAAACCATACTAACACTTATACAATATTCACATGCCTTCCTGCAATAGTACTATAGCCACCAGAGATGTCACTTTTGTTTGAGAAGGATCCTGTTTTCAAAAGTTTTATTCACTTAGCGCACAGGGGAGTATAGGATTTAAACGACAATAACAAGTTTTTCTCAATGTATGTTTCAAACTTTTCTTGGGCCTATCAAGTTTCTTTCTGCTGAAATGTGTTTATCAATAAAACATAATAGTTTATATCATGGGGCAATAATTTGAATGGTAAATTGTATACAGCACCATTTAACATTAAATGTAAACACTATTAATTGTTCAATGGCAGAAAGGGGTGTATTCACTTGTTACGCTATATTCCCCTAATATGTTAATGCATGCACAATTTATTCTGAATCTGGACTGCAAGTATGTTTTTTTTTTTTTTATTTTATTTTTATTTAGTAGTCGCCAATTGTTTCTTTACCATTTTCTCCCTATTTAGAACTGTCAATTATTTTTAGGCTCGGCTCACCACTACCACCCCTCACTGACTCGGGAGTGGCAAAGACAAGCACACGCTGTCCTCTGAAGCGTGGGCCGTCAGCCAACTGCTTCTTTTCACACTGCAGACCCACCATGCAGCCACCTCAGAGCTACAGTGTCGGAGGACAACGCAGCTCTGGGCAGCTTACAGGAAAGCCCGCAGGCGCCCAGCCAGACTACAGGGGCCGCTGGTGCATGGTGAGCTGAGGACACCCTGGTTAACTTAAGCCCCCCTAAGCAGATATTCGTTCTCTATATGAACATTATTAATATTAATATCAGCATTCTGTTCTGACTGATGCAAATCTTTGGGTCTCTGTATTGCTCTTGCTGAACTCACCTGTAGCTCAAGGCCCTTGAGGACCTGCCACTTCTCCCACTTACTGTGAGTATTAGTTGATTTGCTTGTTTGTCGGTATGGAGATGGGAGTGAAAATGTGCTCCAGACTTTTAGACTTTCACTAAAATAATTGAGGACCTACTCAGTTTCATAGTGATGTCAGACTAGAAAACTCAACATATGTTGTGCAAGTTACACTACACTACAAGAATACACCCCCTTCTGACATGAATAACATTTTTTTTTTCAGTATAAATAGAATGCACACATAGGTTTTGTGGACTTTTCTTCCATGAAAGTATTGTAATAATATACAAATTTACCTTAAGATGACTTGAGCTGCCTCTCTTGGTGGATAGATTCCTGTGAAAAGTATGGAAAGCAAAGTGCTTCCATGCACAGACAGGGATCAATAGAGAGAACAAAAAACATGTTTTTATTTATCCGCTTTGGAAATACAGTCAGCCATAGTGAAAGAAGATTATTATCAAATTCTGAACATGTGTGCAAATTGTGCACCAGACAGACAACGCAACTGATATTACCTCAATACCTATGTGGTTCAGCACTGTATAGGATACAGTAAACCAACCACAAGTGTCTATTTTCACTTTCACTATTTCACTAGGAGTAACCACATTTTATCAGATGCCATCATTTTTATTGTATGCTTTTGGGACGGGTGGGGGGTGGGTTTACATGTATCAATGCATATTCTTAAAAACTGAGCTTTTTCTGGTTGAACAACAAAACTGACAATATGTATCTTAGGGCTAGCTTAGTGTTGATATTTTATATTTTAAAAGAGACAGTTTCCCTTCACAATATTTCTATATGGTTCACAAATATTATGTATTATATAAAAAAAAAACTGAACGAACTTATTATTATTATTATTATTATTATTATTATTATTATTATTATTATTATTATTATTATTATTATTATTATTATTTTAAAGTATGACTTCTTTTTAGAATGAATGTAGGCTGCAGATATTCATTACATCCTAACTCCTGTCACCTTCCTTGCTTGCTCATACAACACCATATGGCAGAGCATATCAGGAGTGTGGTTTGTTACAATAAACTATAGCCCCAGTGATATTCTCATAATTCATTTGTTGTAGTATCAAACTTGTAACAGTTGCTTGAAAATGTCTTGCATAACCCTTATTGAATACCTGACCTCCAAGTTGCTGAAGGTCGCATCAAAATTTGGCTCACTTCAATAAAACATCTGCTCCCCTTGCAGGCAGACTGTAAGGACCCCAGTCTCAGCTGGATTTACAGCCCAGCAAGTGAGCCCTTTCCCTGTCCTACCAAACTGACCCTGGCATTTATAAATCAAATTGTGGGCTGGCAACAGCAGGTCCACACAGCGTCACCCTTTTCAAACCAGCTTGGTCACTCTACCGCTGTGAGGACTGCTCCTGTCTTGTCATCAAATCATAGCATGTCGAGAAGAGGGAATTTCAGAGGCATCTGCAGTATTCCCACAAAGCAGCGACTCTTGGAACACTGACAGAAGCATCTGCCATGTTATACCTTCAAACACTAACCTGATGTCCGCTGGCCTGACACACTGCAACGGTGCAAGAGTAGCTGCAATTCTCACGTGCAGCTCTCATAAGCCTCTTGAAAACAAATCTTATGTTCATTTGCCTTAAAAAGAAACAAAAGCTACATGAAAAACTAAATTACAAATAAATGAATGCATAAATAAATAAACCATATATTCTGAGAAGCAGTTCTCTAGATGTAAAACATACAGTCTCATACTCACCACTATACTCCCAACATTTTTAAAGTATTCAGTGAACACCCCTTGATTTTTAAAACACTTTCAGTTGCTGCCTTGGTCCACTACATGTTTTTTTGAAAATAACTATTTTTTAGTTATTTTCCCCATGTCCTGAGCTGTTAAAGACATTGAAGCTAGTAAAATATGTCACACATCATCATTATTATTATTACACCGTGTAACAATATTATTTTTATTTTTTTTTGGTTCCTGGGTACTAAGTGTTATTTCCTAATTGCTTATGCCTCAGAAGTATAGAAAATGGCTATTATTCCCCACAAACTTTGCTTTTGTGACCAGGACAGTGATATTTTGAAATGTACCTATTTCCAATGAGAAAACGAGCGAATTTGTGTCTTTTTGTTCACATAAAGTCAGAAAAAAACAACATATGAATCCAAATTAACATGTATTTATACTAAAGTAATATAAAGATGACTACAAAAGATTTAGAAGTGAGTAGTTTTTCGAGATTTACGATTGTACTGTAAATTTACAGTATAATCTTTTGTAGTCATCTTTGTATTACTTTAGTATAAATATATGTTAATTTGGATTCATATGTTGTTTTGTTTCTGACTTTATGTGAACGAAAAGACACAAATTCGCCCATGAGCAAGTAAAGAATGTGAAAAAAAGAACGGATGCCTTTTTCTATATTAGTTTTGCTATTTTACAAACAAAATTGCATTTTCTTTGTCTTTTTTTTACTTGCAATTTTATTATTTTTTTTTGTTTTAGACTCTTAATTTTTGAATTTCTACAAACTAGCTTTTTATCTTAGTTTTTCAAATTTTACAATTAAAACTACATTTTATACCACTTAATTTCAAATTCTGTATTAGATTGTTTTTAATTGAATAGTTTAATTGTTTGTGTGTGTGTGTGTGTGAAGCCCTTTGGGATCCTTGTGATGAAAGGCGCTATGTGAATCGTTGTTGTTGATGATTAAAATGAACAGATTTCCAAATGTGGATCTATAAAAAGTGTGATTAGTGGTGGTAGCCTCACTAAGAGGGAGTTTCATAGAAATAGACATCACAAAACCAAAACTGCAGTTATCAAAACAATCAATCTACCACAAGCATAAAATGCATCACATAACTTCTGTTGGAATAATTGTCAAACACAACTTCCCAAATGGTTGGCATAAGGTTTTAATATCATTACAGGAGACAAATGATAAACACTGTAAATCAAATACTTCCCTTAATTCAAAAAGGAATTTCAGCTTTTCCATTCAAATCCCTCTTAACAAGCTGAGTGAGTGCCAAAAGTAAAAGGGGAAAGATGCCAATTGACAGGGTCTCCATTAGAAGCACAACTGCCAGGCTCAGCCTGAACCCTCCCAGCTGCTGAAGGACACCATCACTCATTGAACCGTGGGAAGGTGCCCTTCACTGAATTTCAAGAACCGATAAGCCTTAATGAGGCAATCATTCCCACAGTACATGTACTTCAGGGAGCGAAGCAATGTGCCTCACTGAACCGGAGCTACCACTGTCTGCATAGGAGAAATTTTCACTGCAAGCATTCTTAAAGAAGTGTTTTCTTTCACTCTTCCAAGGTATATGGAAATGTACAGTCAACATAATAATCATTATCAAATTCTCAGTGAGAATGTCAACACTAAACTAATTGTATCTTTTGCTCTGTTAAAAAAAATGCAACATAACAAAAGTTAAAGGATCTTGAATCTGTCTTTCCTGTCCATTGCTAATAACAAAAAGTTGTGACATACGTTTGCCAGAGTGCCTGCTACAGCTTCTTTTTTTAATGTATGTTACAGGTGGCTAATAATTCAGCAGTTACAAAAAATAGACCATGTTTTGTAAAGCTTTAAAGTGGAATCTCCTTTGGGCTTAAATCAGTGTACAACATATCCAGCTGAAATCATAGATAAAATAGGTGAAATATGTGTAATTTGCCCAAACATCAATATTTTTCAACAAAACTTTCAGGAAGTTTTTATAAGGTCACTAAGGTGTATTGTATACATGTATCTCTAAGTAGAATACATAATAAATAGACAATACTTAACTTTAAAAAAAATAATAATAACCTGAACTGCCAGGCATTATTACGGCTCCCAAGCCCCAGTATCAGTACCTGTCTAAGCGTGTTTAGTTCTCAGTGTGCCAAGTTTAAAATCAGCAACTTCAACAGTTCCACAGAAGAAGATTTTGAAAGTTTTTTTTTTTTTTCAAAAATGCGTCAGGCAGCCATCTTGTTTAAAGCGAGTTTCTTAAAAGTCAGTTGTATTGATACAGTATCCGGGAAGATGCTTGTGAAGTTTGGAGTTAGTCAAGTAAATCATTTGTCAACTGATGTAGGTTTAAATTTCAAATGTAAACGTATAACTGGCAGCCAAGTTTGGAGTTTGTTGAACAAACGGTTTTCAAACAGCAGCAGTTTGTTGTTAGGGGCACGTTTCGATAAGATTTGTGGCAGCCATTTTGACATTAAAATTTATCACAGCAACTTCTGCTTTTGTAAACTTGATTCAGGTTTGGATGCTGATGATATATGTCAATTGTTAGATCAATCACTTGACCGGTTCCCAAGAAAATTATTTCAAAAGGTTTTATCGAAAAATGCGTCACGGCGTCAACTGCAAGGACGCAGCAGCAAAATTTATTCAACATCTGACAGCCAATGTATCCAGCTTGCTACCTGCCAAGTCAGAAACTGATCAGTCACACAGCCTTGAAGCAGCAGCAGTTTAAAGTTTTGGGAAGAAAAGAAAAGAAAACTTTAACAATAATAGGCTTCCCAGCCTTTGGCTTGGAAGCCTAACACATTGTGTTGAAAAAAAAGACAAAGCGAAAAATTTGTATGGTTTCTAAAGTACTTTATAATGTTCCCCAGCATGCTAAGTAAAAGGATAACATTTCCAAGATGTACAAATGAAGATTTTTAGTGAATTTTTATAGCAAGAGTCAAAGACAACCAAAAAAACGTCTGGTCCTGGGGAGCATCCCACTGAAAAATGCTTGATCCTGAAAGGGTTAAAATGCTGAATTATTTACAAATGCAGTAAATGTAATAAATATTTGCAAGTAAAAAATCCTTATTTGGTTAATTATGAATATTTTAAAATCTGAATTACATTAATTTGTTCTCTAGGTTGCCTCATTGCCCTCAAGGATAATCAAGTTATATTACCAAAACTCACATTGTGCTCACTAAGCTGTGCTTTTAGAGATGTCATATTTTGAATCAGACTGCAAACAAAGTTCTTGTCTGCTCTACAATGGACATTAATGACCCTGTTGTGTTAGCCATGCTGTCTTGGCTAAACTCCAACTAACAGGTCAAACACTCTGGTCTGACAAAATTAGTTACAAAAACCTTCAGTTCCCCACCAACATCAAAGGGGCCATAGCATTTCTCTCAGTGGAGATATTAGAAGTGTTTGTGCAAACAACCACTGGAGCGCAACTGTTATTTAGAGCCCAGTTATATTGTTCAATTTGTTTCTATAAAATCTGCTTTATTATTATTATTATTTATACATTGAACACAAGAGCTATAAGAAATGCATCAAATTATTTCAATTGGCTCCATAAAGGATATCCTGCTCAATATAAGTTTTAAGTCAATTGTTTCTTTTGAATATTATTAGGTAATTGGCTGCACCTGCAAAATGCCTTTTATCATATCTGGCTAAACTCATAGGGATGTACCTGATTTATATTTTACACATAATGATCTAGAAATGTTTGTGTCACACAACACCTGCCCATTACAGTATAAACCAGGTATCAACACCACAGCAAGGGCAATAATACCTCACAAGTCACTTTACATTGGGCAAGCCTTTCACTGGAAACTGGGCCACATTTTAAAGCACACGCAAGGGCAAATTGTCAGAGAAGAATTTTTTTTAATGGAAATGAATGTATCTTCTCCTTTTTGCAACCAAGTTATTTCAGTTTTACACTGTAAAAATTGTGCCCATACATTCCAATAGTTAATCGCGTGTCTTTAAAAGGTAGTGTAGGTCATCTTGACCTATATATAAATTAGGTAAGATAGCCCATGTTTCAGTTCAATCCATTCAGCCACAGAACGACCGGGCAAATCACACTGTTCCAAGTTTAGATGAGTTGCTATCAGAGGCGGAGATTGATCTACGGAAAGTAATTCTCACAAACCACCTGTTAAATATATGTAATGCTGTTAAATAAAGGTTTAAAGAGGATATCCTTATTCATGGAATAACTACCGTATTCTATGAACTATGATGGTTTATACTTTATGCCCAAGCAAAGTCAACATAACTATTTCCGCCTCCACTATATCACATGTGATGTGGTTCCTGCGTTGGCAAAAAGGAATCTGTAACAGCTTAGGTGTTTAAGATAAGGCTGGAAACTGGCTGTATAATTGTATGTTAAAGCAAGTTTAAAAATTATAGCAAGTTCCTGACCCCAGTATGATTTTGGCTTTCAGTGGGAAAAACAGCATCAGAAGAAAGGAGCACAGACTGGCAGTATTATTTTTATTTTTTCTTAAGAGATGGTTTGATGGTGACATCACAATGAAGAGTTTAAACAATATTGCAATTAATGGATTGAGGTGATGTTTCTTTATACAACACCCATCACAAGGCTCTTCATACGTTTATATAATACTGTAGTTTTATGCTAAAACATCATTTCCATTCTTTACAAAAGGCTTGTTGTATTTTAAAACAATCAATTTCTAATTTAAATCTATTTTAATATGTTTCATTTCCCTTGGACTACATTGATGCCAATTCTTTCTGCTACCAAATTGGCATACTAAGCCAATCTCAGAGACTGCAATAATACTCCAAAAAAATAATGAAACAAGATTTTTTTAACATCACATGTGTCAGTGCCTGTCACAAAGACTGCCGCAGTGGGTGACAACAGACCAGAAACAGGAACTGACTCAGAACACAGGTTTTGGAATGGTGAAGGTGCTGATGCGCAGTTTAATAATTAAACAGACAGAAAATAAAAGGTTTGTAACAAAAACAGCACACAGCACGTAAGGCCAAAATAAATAGACAAACAAAACGAATAGACACTGACAAAAAACAGAGTGGACGAACGCTACACAAAACAATTGATATTTATAATTATGCTTCTCTCTCTCTCTCTTCCCCATTCTCCACTCCCGAACACACAACCCCAAGTATGTGAAAACATGCTGCTTTTATACAGCTGTACCGAGACTCGACTGCTAATCAATCATTCAACTGGAGTCGCGGTACAACTGCACGTGAATTAATAAAGTGCAATTCCCCGTACTCACATATTACATTTTACTTGCACGTGAAGTGCTGTGCAATCCTCGTGCCTAAATACAAATATACATTTTAAACACTCATGTTACACAGACCTGTTTTTATCCTGTGTACTAATGACTATACACCAACATTTACCACACCACACGCAACATATAACAGAAAATATAGACGGGAAGGGCACTTCGTCACAGTGCCTTATCCACAGCATGCAGAATACCATGTCCTATCAAAAGCCAATGCATCAAAATATCACAATCTGTTTCCAAACCTCGAGGACAGTACCATGAAAAAAGTGACAGTGACCAACACTCAAGACATGGGACAACTTTCATAACTCTAGGGCCAGAGGATTGCGATGGAAAGAAGGCTGCCACTTTTTATGTGCAACCATTCCAGGTTTTACTGAGCTTGATTAGACAGGCATACACTTAGAAATATACTTTGAGGTTCATCAGCTCTTAAGTAAGACTTATAGTGACTCAGCCTGATGTCAATTGGACAGATTTGAGATAAGAACAGTTTCATCAGAACTCTATAAGTGAATTAACAATATCATGGTTGCCAGGGAATAATAAAAGGAGCTGGACTATTTAAAATACTAAATTGATTAAACATTTAGTTATTTTTGTCACCCATTACCAAGACATGAAATATCATTTTATTATTTCTGCTCTCTGAATCTGAACAGATCTCCACACATTGTTTTTTTTTTTTTTATGTTATAAATATTTTATATTAAATACAATATGCTGTTCCCAACGTGTTTTTTAAAACATTACCAGTTTTTTTGTTTTGTTTTGTTTTGTTTTTTTCTGTAAATATCTTCAGTAATCAATATCAAAATTGAAATCCACTTTTAAAAAATGTTCCTCCTTCTAAGTTTAACCTTCCACTGTTGCATGTAGTAACAGGGGTTACAAGAATTATGAATTTGCCTGTATTAACATCCAGTGCTGTTTGGTTCATATCTATGAATGTTGTAACAGACACAAATGAATTTTATTTCAGTGGTAAATTGAACAGGATTGTTGCTGCTTTATATCCATGGATATTTCTGGTATTCTAATCTAGAGGGTCATATAAAACATGTAAAATGTTATGTTTATTTTGAAAAGCTGCAAGACGTCTTAGTCAGCCCCACACATGCACCAAAAAAGAAATAAATAAGACACTTGCAATACTAACCATCTCAAGTTCGGCTGATTTTCTTTCTCATGGCTCTGGCCCATGGCAAGTCCACAAATACTTTATTGTACTCTTCTATTTCTTGGCTCATTTCTGTTTTTAAAGATGAACTGTCATTTTCAAACCAGGAAAAGAACAAATACATTCCTAGTTTGTTTTTAATAAACTGTAATATTAGTTTTGTGTACTTATATGCTTACCTTTTACCAGGTGTAATAATAAAATGTAAATGTTGAACAAAATGTAGTTTCCTTTAAGCCTATGTTGAAATTATTGTAGCACAAACAAGTGGAGCGGCCATTTTCATGGCTGGCTATGGCCCTGAATACCAATTTAAATATAAAAATACCAGTTTTTGACTCTATTAAGTGTTTAAAGGTGCAATTGATTTCCTGTTAGCAGCACCTTGAATAAGCAGCAGAATTCACCACTGAGTGTGTAGATTTTGGTGACCCAACAAATACAAAAGGTTTTAATCAGGAAGTGTATAGGAGAACAAAAGATGTGGCAGCAAAAATTTCGGTCTGGCTAGCAGCCTTGATACTGAATAAATTGAGAACGGTGCGTAAACAAGACAAAACAAAGAAGGACATATCTCTAGAATGCTCAGTGCAGTATTCGTACTAAAGTGTGTGCTTCCCTTTGTAGTTTTTCTATGGATTGTTGGGTCTTTTCTTTCTCTTGCTTGTATGCTTTCTCCACCTCCCTGGACTGTTCTTTAATCATTTCGAAACTGGACACAGCTTCAGCCTGGCTTGATTGTTCAACCTGCAGTGCAGCTTCAAGGTCACAGATTAGAAATAATAACCAGAGTATTTTTAATCAACATCTCTAGAAATCAATAAACTTTGTGGACAGATCTTGTCATTTGACACTAATAAAAACAGCAGGCTGGAAAGGCTGATGCATTTTTTGCACATATTTTCTCTATTTAATTCAGTAGAATGCAAACTCAACATTCCTACTTTAAAGGAAATGGCGGTTTTAAATTTGAATGTATTCATATTAAAGGGATAATAAGGCTTCAAAAACATTTTGTCAGCTATCGTTAGCATTAACACTTGCTTATAAAATTGCTTATTTTGCCACAGTTTTTCACACATTGACCCTTGTGAAGATTATTTAGCTTGCCATCCCATTAGATTTACTGTGCAACAAGTAGGATCCCATCTGAAACATTAATTTCTAGGCTCACTTCTTTTATTACATTTATAGCACTGTGAAGTTCTATAACAGAAGTTGAGCTGAAGGCAAAATGTGGGAAGGTCATTATTTATGAAAATATAAAGAAAATTTGAACTCTTGGTACACCTTTCGGACTTACTGACATGTAAATAGTTTTAAAAAATTGAGAAAGGCTGATTCAGCTACCATTTCTAGGTGTATCTAATTAATTTGGTTTTGATCTCCTGACTAAATTTGCATAGACATTGATTACGTAAACAAATATGTGTCATCTTATATAATAGCCAAAACAGCAAGAAAACTAAAGGGAAAAAAGCCAAATGTCTTAAAATAAATATCCCTGATCCAGAATTTTGGGTAAATGACATGCCTGCTGGAATAATCTGTAAACATGAAGATAAGATACAGCCAGTGGTTAAAACAATGTGGCTTTGAAACATTTAATTCTTACGTGACATAAGTAAATGGGTGCCTTTAGATCAGGGCTTCTCAGATTCAGTCCTGGGGTCCCCTGTGTCTGCTGGTTTACATTCCAACCAAGCCCTTAATTGCTTAACTATACCCTGAATTGAACTGATAATTTGCTTAATTAGACCTTTTTACATGTTTTCAGCTCTTAAACAGCTGCAGGTTTCTAGTTAGCTATAACATTTTATAAGTAACTTAAACCAACTGTTTAAGAGCTGAAAACAAGTAATAAAGGTCTAATGATTAGTTCAATTAAGGGTCTAGTTATGTGATTGAGAGCTTGGTTGGAATGAAAACCAGCAGACACAGGGGGTCCCCGGGACCAAGTTTGAGAAGCCCTGCTTTAGATGTTGCTCGAGTAGTTTGCATCTGAAATCGTTTGAGATATTAGCAGTTGAAGTCGTGCAGGTAGAGGTATGGCAATTGCATTTAATCTTCTCACAGGGATGCTTAATTAAACCTGGTAGAGGACATAGAGTTTACCTGAATGATTTCAGAGTTGAATTTAGATTCTAAGTGGGCTGCTCTTTCCAACATAGTAGTTTCATCCACGTTCTTCACCCTCTGCAAAGCTGTCTGAATACCAAATATGCAGCTTTTTTTAGTTTACAGAATCAACCAGAATGTTACTTTTATAATCTACAGTAGATTATTACAAATATATTGTATTTTGCATCATCATTCCTCGTTATTAAAAAAATAAGCAAGAATTAAGTTTACCATAAATTCCTGTCATGGTCTTCCATTGACAATGTAAGTCTCACATGTGCAATCATGAATACATATTTGCTGTAACACGTGAAATGGAGAATTGAAGACAGAAATCAGGCCTCTGTGGTATACTTTCAAAATACTTATACACAATCTACACAGGCTTAGTAATTGCATTACTCCTTCATCCCACAAGAGGGCACGAATGCACATAAAATCAGTTGAATAACATTTGATGTCATAGCAGCATTTCTCTCTGAAGGGCACTGCACTGGAAGTTCATATTAATTCTCTGTGATTAATTCTAAGTCTTTCTTTGATCTCTCCTGGCATTCAGCACTGTACTCCAGCTCGCTTGTTTGACGTCTCAGTGCAACTGCATCTTTGTTTCGCTCCATTGCCAGCTCTGTCAGCTTTTTATGTACGTCCATGAATGTATCTTCCTGGCCCTATTAAATGATTGTTATAGAGACCTCTTTATTACTGATTTCACATCTCCACCATGTGGCCAAATATATACATTTGTGGACTTAATATCATACCATGCTCCCAGAGCCAGACTGCAAATATAGTGTTCCCTAGAACCAGACACAGCTATGAAGTAAATTTAAAGGTGATTGTTCATCGGTGTATATTTTAGGATACCAAGTGATGATCAGCACTTTCATTGTCCTGGAAAAGGTGTTGGGCCAACTCTGCTGGTTTGTGAACCCCCGAAAATGGGTTTCTGCAGTGTGACTGCCAAGACTGACAATTTGAAGTAAATGGATAATATCTGTGGCACCACTGGATTTTGATGTCTTGCTTATTTGAGGGGACCATTATTTATTCATGCATGTGTCTATGTTGTGTAAAAAGGGCAACAAATACAGTACCTCACCACAAACCAGCAGGGGTACACAACATTTTTTCTAGGACATAAAAAAAAAAAAGAAATTGCCTTGCATGTAACCAAATTAGCGACTGGAATTCTCAAGCATAAAATCCAAATTGTTGAAATGAGCTATATATGCCAGTATAGTAATTATATTAGGAATTCTGCACATGAATGCTTAAGACTGCCATATACATAGCACACAAACTCCAAAGCCATTCTGCATACCTCTTAGGTTTGGTACCCCTGCTAATTACATAAAATTACATAATATAAACACGGGTTTACAAACATAACCTTTTTCAAATACTGTATTTACGCTATTTTAAAGACAAGGCACTATATCTTTAGTGGAATTGGGCTCAAAATGCAGAATTACTGTTAAAAAAAAAATGTATTCATACATGACAAATATAATTTATAATCAGTTAAAAAAAACAGGTTATATATCTGATCTAAAAAAAAAAAAAATTCTATTAAATAAACCTGCTGAACAAAGTGTTTAACTTTAGTATTCTTCTACATTAACTAATTTTGACTTATGCGAGCATTACTGTTTTTAATATCATCTAGCATGCACACATTAATCTTCAGGAGCTCAATATTGAAACGTTTTGCATTCTAACATTTCAGTTTGGCGAGAATAGTTTTTTTGTGCTTCTCAAGATCTACAAAATGCAGTGTATGTTTACACAAGATATATATATACATATAGATCTATATATATATATATATATATATATATATATATATATATATATATATATTATATATATAAATATATATATATATATTAGCAATTCCTCCATAGCCCAGCAGAGGTCAGGCTTGCATTAGGGATATAATTTGAATTCTTAAACCAAAAATTGTTTGTCACATTCTATACTTTGACATAATTATACACACTTACAGGCACACACACACACACACACACACACACACACACACATACTATATTTTTAAAAACCATTCATATAAATCAATGTGTGTAAGAAAAGTGTTCCTTTGATTTTAGCATCACAAAGCTCTAGCAGTAAATAACTAAACAAGCAGTAAATAAGTATTCAAAGCTACAACTGATCAAAGCTTTTTAGATCCAGAATCATCCTCTAGAAGATTTCTTATGGAATACTCCCAAAGGGGTTAACACTGGCGAATTCAACTACCAGTTGTCCCTGAATGATATACAGCATATTAATGATTTGTGAGTGTGGAAATGAATGTAGAGATACAGCAGACTTCATTTTAAAATATTTTTTCAGGGAGCAACCAGGATTTGCCTGTGGACCACAAGTGAGTCCAGAAAACAGGTCAGAAACCTTGGTTATAAACTCCACTCCTCATTAGAAATTGGTAATGCAACAAAAAAGATCTAAACAGAAACCAAGAGAGTTTATAGTTATAAAAACAGTCAGACAACTATCAGAAGCTATCCTTTTAACTGGAGGGTGACAAAATCTCTATAGAATTCTATTGAGTTTTATGGAGGTTGAGGAAATCTATGGAGCATAATATAATTTCTATGTTCTATAGAGAATGGCAAGATTATCTCCACAAACATCTCTTTGGATATGTATAGATTGTAATTGGGTTAAAAGTTAATGAAAGGAGGTTTTGACGACATTCACAAAAGTAGGGAATACGAGTACGGTGGCTTGCAGGCTAAACCCTTGTAGGATATTGAAGTGTTGGGGGAAGGGGGGCACAGTTATTTTTTATTTTTATTTATTTTATTTTTTGGGGAGGGGAGCTTGTTTCTGACCGGAAACGTTCTGTCCTATTGAGCTCGCCACTTAACTCCTCTAATTAGGGGTGCCCGCTATTTCTAAGCAAAGCCTCGACCGACCTCTTACAAATTAAGAGTAACCATAAAATCAAAAAAAAGTGGGCGACTGTCAGAAATTGAAGGTCTGTAATATTTTTAAATGCTGCCAAAGACGTTGCTAAATTGTCTAATTAAATGCAAGGGCGTACTGATGAGAGGGATACATATACATATAGCACATTCTAGATCAGATCAACAAAAATGCAAGACTTAACTTTCAGTTAACTGTTTATAAAGTAAAAAAAAAAAAAAAAAAAAAAAGTTAAAGAAACCCCACATTAAACCACAAACATACCATTAATATCTGTAGATAGATAATTATTCACTCTGTGATAAACATGTTGTATTGCGTGAGACCTGCGATTCATAGGAGCAATTACAACGATTGGTATTTTGTTATTTTATTGAAACAGTAGATCTTCAATGGCTGAGCCTAGGAAGCGTAGCCACTACAGTAATCTACACAAAGCCCCAAATATACAAACATGATAGTATATTGCCTAACTGGGTTGGTTTGAAAGTGAATATTTTCTAAATTTTGATGTATTAAATAGAGAACATTATAAAACTAATTATTGCCCCATACAGCAGTGAACATGTCAGATTAATTAATCATTACAGACTAGGAAGCTATATTGGAAATCAACAGTGTAATGGATAAACCATGGAAATATAGTATTACCAAAAGTATATTTACATATTTTCAAAGCAAAATTATTTAACATTCAAATCAGTCAATCAATCAATCTTTAGTTTATATAGCACCTTTCATAGTGGACCAAAGCACTTTACAAGATGCAGTAACAACAAGACAATCCATAATACTTCAAATATAGAGAAATGCATGATACATGATATACAGAAAAAAAATGCATAATACATTAAATACAGCAGAAAGTGCATAATACATGATAGTAGCATAATACTGTTTTGAAAGTTTAGCACCAGAGAGGCTAAATCATTAAATTATTAAAAACCGCCCCATGTACCTGATACATTTAGTTCATGAAATAGTATATGCTTATATTCACTAGTTTCTTGATATTTATAAATATTGTAAAAACATATATATTAAAAACAAGAGTGATTTCAGTGGCATAATACACATTTATTCTCAGGGTCTTTATATGCAATAATGGACACTACTCTGTTCAAATGACCGTTTACTTACTATTCAGTTGTGTAGATACTTTATATGATGTTCCTGAATAAAGCTATGGCTTACATTCAATGGTTTATCCTTTCATTATAATATTTATGTTGTTTTTAATAAGCCGTCAAATTGACTGCTCATGGTTGTTCTAGGTATGCCTATAAATATGGTCGTTCTAGTGTTAATCAACTTTTAGCTAGCAAGAATTTTTTTTTTTCATGATGTGACTCTCTATGAAATTTTCCCCCTGGCAAGATATTCATCCCTGGAATGTCCCACCCCAGCGCAGGGACATTTCTTGCAACAGCAAGACCTACTGACTAACATGTATTGTGTCGCTTAATATGAAATATCTAAGGAATGACTTAGCTTCACAATCCCTGCTCTTCTTTTACATTTAGGGATTTGGTGGACAGTTGGCACTTCCAGACCAATTCTCTGTTCCATTAAAAACGGATGCGCAATGCATTCTATCAACTCAGTCACAATTTTTTGCACGCAAAAAAGTGTAAACTAAAATGAATCCCATATAGGGGTAGACCTAATTATATAATTTACCGCTTCATTGTACTTGGTTGTGACTTCCAGCTTCTCAAATTTCCATCTCAAATCTGCCTCCGTATCAAAACTTCTTCCTTCAGATTTCTGTGAGTGCTCACGTTCATTCTGTAGGTGAACAACACTATCTTGCATCCTGTTGAAGAACAGGGGAAAATTATCATTAAAAGGAGTGATTATCAAGGTTTTAAAACCTTTAGTAAATTGATTTCATTCATTTCGCGGACAGTTTTGTGATTTTTGCAATTGTTCAAAATGGTTTAGATTTCTGTTGCTCCAACATTTGTTTTTATTGTTTTTCCTCTGGATCTGCCTTAATCTTGCTCGGAGCTTGAGCTTGGTGGTAGAGATGGGAAATTCTGTATAGTTTAATAATCAAATAAATTGCAATACTATTCGATGATGCTTCACTAAGTAGCCTGTGTCAGGGTGAAAGCTCCAATCACAGGGTATAAAAGGGTGTTGATGGTGTTGGGTAGAGAGTTGATGTTGGAGAAGGTAAGAGGAGAGTTTGGGGGGTTGCTGTGGTGTTTAGGGGAGTACAGTGCCATGTTTTATGGGAAGCGGCTGCTCGACTTAAAACAACACAAAATATTTAAAGTGTTTGTGTTGTATTGTTTTGGTAAACTGTTTGTTTTGGCCACCGTGCCTCTGTTGTTTTGTTGGTTTTATTATTATTATTATTATTATTATTATTATTATTATTATTATTATTATTATTATTATTAATATTGTTGTTGTTGTTGTTGTTGTTGTTAAATGTGCGCAAAAGCACTTAAATCTGCAGCTTCTGTCTCTGGGTCTACTTCCTGACATTCACCAGCCTGGGCTGTAATGCTACCCTTACCACATAGCCCTTTTTATTAACGGGAAGCATAATACACGTACTGTGTGCATAAAGCCCAAGTTATGGATCATTTCCAAACAGCAATTAAATGCAACACAGTAACATACAGATTATAATGAATCAATAAATTATGTATTCACTGGAAACTATAAAATACAAATACATGTTTACATTTAAGTAACATATGGTAACAAAGGGCTGAAGCAGGAACTTCGTTATGTGCATCAGTGCTTGAACTGTGTGTGCTGACTGCGCTGGACTGTACTACTGCAGTAACTGACTGCATGACCCCGCAGCTGTGCTGTGTGCATTGGGGAATTGTTCTGTCTGCAGCCTTATGTTTTACTGTTTGGAACTATGCAAGCAACTCTGCACCAGCAATGACCCTTACAAAGCGCGGGGATTTTTGGACACACCTGGCAGGAGCTAGGGGAAGGATGTGCTGTATGCTTATTACTGCATGATATTGTTGCAATGTTGTGGAGTCTGGGGGTGGGGGTTAAAAAAAATGGCAGCCTGCATGCTAGCTGGGGGGAGTGTTAGAGAAGTACTGTTTTTAGTTGCTGTGAAGAACCTGCTGAATTGCTGTAAGCTGATAGACAATACATTTTTATTGTTTGGAAGATTCCTGCTGCCAGTTTGTTACAATATCATATTATATACTGTACATACCTCCCGGCCCTGGTATACGTTCTGCTACATGAAGCCCTTTAAATAATGTTGTACAGAGTAGACATTAAATCATTGAATGTAAAACTAAAAGTTACACATTCAGAGAAAAAAGGCACTTTACAGAGCGTTTAAAAGGGACCAAGAGTAAAGTACACAGAACGAGTATTTGGAACTGCAAACACAAGTCAAAAACGAAGTTAGAAAATCCAAGAGAGAGATAGAAAGCTAAAACCAATTCCAGTATGTTTTTCCAATATTATAACAGCAAGAGAACACACAAAGAGGAGGTAAAAGTCTAAAATACAAATGGCAAAATCATAGACTAAGAGAAAAAAATATCAAATAGATTAAATGATTACTTTTCACAAGTTTTTACAAAGGAGGATATGGACAACATTCCCTACATGCTGACCTGTTCCTATCCAGTTTTAATTAGCTTTAGCATAACAGAGGCAGAATTGTTAAAGGGACTAGGAGCTCTTAAAATAAACAAATCCCCTGGGCTGGATGATATTCTCCCAATAGTATTCAAAGAAAGGAAAGAAGTTATTTACAAACCGCTAACCAAGATCTCTTGACACGGGTTGTACCGACAAACTGGAGAATTGCAAACATAATACTGATCCACGAAAAGGGAGACAAAACCAAACCAGGTAACTACAGATCAATAAGCCTGACTTTTATTATATGTAAACATATGGAAACTATAATAAGATACAAAATGGAAATATTGTATAGTGTTCCATATACAGTGCTGTGAAAAAGTATTTGCCCCCTGTCTGATTTTCTGAATTTTTGCACATTTTTTTTCACATTGAATTTGGTCAGATCTTTTTGTAGGTTGTAGTAGTATATAGAGGGAGTCTTAGAGAAGAAATGACACCAAAGTTTGGTGCTTCTTTCATTTGTTTCGTGTGCAAGGTAATCAAACATGCAATCTTCAGGCATGAAAAAGTTATTGCCCCCCTAGTTAACACAACCCAATTAAAGGGATAATTAGGGTCAGCTGTTTGAATACTTTGGTTAACAATCAGGCCTGATTTGGGCCAGCCCTGCCCAATATAAATCTGACTAACTTTGGCCCTTACCATCAGAGTGAAGTTGTCAGTACACAGGTTCTAGAGGCACATCATGCCACGATCAAAGGAAATTCCTGAAGACCCCAGGTAAAAAAAAAATGTTGTTGATGCCTATCAGTCTGGAAAGGGTTACAAAACCATTTCTAAGGCTCTGGCACTTCACCAACCCACAGTCAGAGCCATATTGTCCAAATGGAAAAAGTTTGGGACAGTAGTGGCAGGAGTGGCAGTCCTGCCAAAATCTATCCAATAGCTAGGCGTAAAATTGTCCAGGAAGTCACAAAGAACCCTAGAACAACATCCAGGGATCTGAAGGCCTCTCTCGCCTTGGCTAAGGTCAGTGTTCATGACTCCACCATCAGAAAGACATTGGGCAAAAATGGGATTCATGGCAGAGTAGCAAGGCGGAAACCACTGCTCACTAAGAAGAACATGAATGCTCGTCTCAAGTTTGCCAAAAAGCACCTGGATGATCCTCAAGAGTTCTGGAACAATGTTCTATGGACAGATGAATCAAAAGTGGAACTTTTTGGCCAACATGGGCCCCGTTATGTCTGGCGAAAACCAAACACTGCATTCCACAGTAAGAACCTCATATCAACAGTCAAGCATGATGATGGTGCTTTGCTGCATCAGGACCTGGACAACTTGCCATCATTGAAGGAACTATAAATTCTGCTCTGTATCAGATAATTTTACAGGAGAATTTAAGGCCATCTGTCCATGAGCCGAAGCTGAAGCAAAGCTGGGTCATGCAGCAAGACAATGATCTGAAACACACAAGCATGTCTACATCAGAATGGTTGAAGAACAAGAAATCGAATGTTTTGGAATGGCCTAGTCAAAGTCCAGACCTAAAGTCCATTGAGATGTTGTGGCAGGACCTGAAACAAGCAGTTTATTCTCAAAAACCCACAAATGTCACTGAGTTGAAGCAGTTTTCCATGAAGGAGTGGGCCAAAATTCCTCCACGGCGCTGTGAGAGACTGATCAATAACTATAGGAAGCGTTTGGTTGCAGTTATTGCTGCTAAAGGTGTCGTAACCAGTTACTGAGTCTAAGGGGCCGATTGCTTTTTCACACAGGGGCATGTTGCATAACTTTCTTTAATAAATAAATGAAATAAGTATCAAAATGTTATTCTATTTGTTCACTCAGGGTCCCCTTTTCACGTTTTGACAGAATCATTGATAAAAAAACAACATTGTAAGCCTTGCAACTAAATTTCTGATAAATTTTCACATGAAAAGCCCATGCTGTTATCTCGCATATAAACCACTCCCTTGATATATGTGCACCTATTTGCACGATTATATGGTATATGCATGTAGTAGGTGGGGCTTGCAGGATTGAAAGGTCATATTTTCATATGACTTGAATGGCATGAGGGAGGCCGGGCACTTGGGATCTCCAATGAATGTCCATAACAGGTAAAGGCAGATTACAAGAAAAATCATAATTGGATCATCAGTCAACAGAACCAAGCACCACTCATAATGATTGCAAACATCATAAAACTGTGAGTAAAATTATGAATATATGTTGCACTATATAAAATACTGACATAAAACCAAGAACATATCTTCAGCAGAATAAAAGGGGAACCAATAATGTTGCTAATGCAAATGGGAGAAAAAAAAAAAAGTTTGGTTATCACTTCTTTATGTGGGGTTCCCCACACATTTTTCTTTTCACAATTAGGATAGTTTCCTTCTGTTGAAGATTATATAGGTGATTCCTCTAAAATTATCTGTTTAATATCACACAATTGTTTTTTCAATTTCTGTTTGAGCAACTGTAACAGAGATCTATTTGAGCAAAAACTATAATGACAACATGGACTGATTAAGTAGTGGACTATAAATAAAAAATATAAATCATGGACAGCTAATGTAAATAGCGTTTTAAAATAAATTACATACTGTACAAGCTGTGAGTTTAACATTCTGTAATTTAATTTTGAATACTTTACCTTGCAATCTCAACAGCAGAGCTCTTTCCAGATGTAGCTGTATTTTTTTTTTTTTTTTTTTTGTGACACCCTCATACTGTGCTTTAGAATCTCTGTGCTTGTTAACCTCTGAAGATCTTGTTTTGCTAAAGTTGTTCGGGATTCTATAGCGTACATGGCCTTCATTATTCAGGCGAGCATTCCTTCAGAAGGGGGTGACTAAGAAGTAGACTACAAATTTGTTTTACATATAAATATTACATTTTCCGTAGTCTACATCAAGTTTTAATCAGCCTATACCCAGCTAGCTATCTTGAAACACGCTTGGTGTCACAGATGTCCCGGTGAAATAATTTTTTATCTATTTAAACTTTTTCCAAACTACTTTTACAAGCTGATATACAATACCGTATTTTCTATACAAGAATGTTTGAACATGCTAAGACACAGAAAAATGTAAAGGTCTATTTTTGTTTGTTTGCTTATACTTTGTTATCAAACGTTAATAGAAAAAGCCAAAGAGGATTATGCTTTCCATATATCAATTATCTGAAACTTCCAGGGAAATGATTTAACTTGCTTCTTACAGTATGTATATTACCAAAAACAACAACTGATTCTCAGAATTTGTGTTACTTTGCATTGATATGTAACGTTATGAAAGCATTTGAAAAATACCCTTTTGTTTCAAGATACATAAACGACAACTTTACAAAACTGAAAGTGGTTCTATTTTTACCAAATGCACGTACCATTATTCATTCCTAAAAATTTAAATGACAGTAGTTCTTGATATTACTGTACACTATTCTGTTCACAATGAATATAATCTCTGTACTGTGTGTACCACACATATTAACACAGTCAGAATGAAATGAAATTGTCATTTACAAAAACTGCACACCCAAAGATACTGAATGTACAGGGGCATGGTATGCAGACATAGACGCTACATACACCTTCAATGTGGAATTTGACCTACCAGCATCAAGCAGTTCTTGCAGAAACTGTAAGATAACTGGCATGGGGCAAGGGACTGGGTCATGACTTCTAGTCAGACACCAGTTCTGAAAATACTTCCACTTGTAGGCGTACAACGACCTAGTGGAGTCTGCCCTAGCATTCTGCAACGTACCCACAGCCGTGTCTAATAGCCTTACAGTTGACTAGCAGTCCCGTTCAGGGGCCAGACCCATAGATGGCACATGCCTGGTTCCGGGTGCAAGAGCGTAGAGATCCTGACTGAGGAGATCCAGGCAAAGGGGAATCTCCCAGGACTGGCCTTGTAAGAGCTGGCACAGGGTCGAAAATCAGATTCTCCTGGACCACCTGGGGGCCACTAGGAGAACTGTCTAAACAAACCTTTTCCAGAAAGTCCTGGAGCAACGAGATCGGTGAGAACGCATATAGGAACACTCTGGGCCACTTGTGGGCTAGGGAGTCGATGCCGAGTAGATCGTCTAAGCGGTGGAGGGAGTACCACAGGTGGCAGGTGTCATCTCCGCCGAGGCGAAGAGATCGACTTGCGCCTTCCTGAATCGTTCCCAAATGCGCTCCATCACCTGAGGGTGGAGCCGCTACGGATGGGCACCTTCCCTCGAGAGGAGATCCACTGGCCAGTTCACCACTCCAAGAATATGCATCACCCGTAGGGACAATAGGTTTCTTTGAGCCCATGTCAAAAGCCAGAAGGCAAAGCGATGCAACCCAGGGGACCATAGGCCACCCTGGTGGTTGACATATGCCACCACTGCTGTGCTGGCATCCGAACCAACACATGTGTTAGCCTGCAGCACCAGGAGGAAGTGCTGGAGGGCAAGGAAAACAGCCTGCAACTCCAGCATGTTTATGTGCAGGGACATCCAGCAGCCCGACCAGGATCCATGTACTCCTTTGCTTTCCCAGACCGCACCCCAACTCAAGTTGGAGGCATCTGTCGTCACCACTTGCCGGTTTAACTCCACTCCCATCCGCACACCTTTGCACAGGTGAGAGGTCGTCCTCCACCAACACAGGGCTGCCGAGTACGTGTGTAACACTGTCAGTCTGTCGCACTTGGGATGTTGGCTCAATGCATTGAGCCACGCTTGCAGCGGGTGCATACAGAATAAACCCAGCTCATACCCAGAAAATACCCTGAGTAGAACCCCTCTCTGTGGGAGGTGGGGTCTATGAGACGGATGGCTCGTTTGCACAACAAGGCTGACTCTTCCTTCTGGTGAGACCTGGAAAGGGTCTGTCACAAAAGTATTCGTGGCTCCTCGGAAGGGAGGAGGTCCCGAACAGAACTGAAGCACATAACCGTTGTGCACAGTTGTGAACACCCAGGTGTCTGAGGTGCAAGCACGCCAGTAATGCAGCTGGTGTGCAGAAAAGGGGTGAATCTGAGGCCGCAGGCATTCATGGGCACTGCTGGGGCTGCTGAAATGGGGCGGGGCCGTTTGAGGCGGCTGCCTAGAGCAGCGGCTGTGGAATCGCCTCCTGGATCGCTGCTGCCTGGACTCGCCACATCCTGCCTTCCCCTTGTCTTGCAGGAGGGAATGGTTGCTCATTGTTGCTGTGGCCTGTAGGCGGCGCCTCAGGTCACCCAGCGGAGCCATAGGAACCGGAACTGTCCTGGTGACCGGAGGAGCCTGCCAATGGTTCGATTTGCCCCAAACTGGAGCGTGGGGAGGGAGTAGCACGACCACTTGCTGAGACGCCATGCGTTCTCTGTGGGATCATTGCAGGATCTCCTCTATGGCTGGCTTAAAAGTATGCCCCGGGGATATCGGCACGTCTAGCAGCACAGCCTTATCAACATCGGGGACTCTCGTATGCGACAGCCACAGCTGTCTGCAAGCCACTATAAGACTTACCAGGCTCTGGCCCAGGGCTTGCCCTTGAAGACCAGAGATCAGGAGCTGCATGCCAGGGAGGATGCGTAATTCGGTAGCCACCAGCTCCTGGACCTGGAGCGATGCCATCCAGGTAGGCCATCGGTAAACACACCATGTTTGCCAGGTGGGTTACCTGTGCCTCCTCTGCATACGCCCTTCTCAGGTGTGTCTCCGTAACCCTGCATTACAGGTTCGGGCACACTGGGTCTTTGGGTAATCCCCCCACCGGCAGAGCCTTGAGCAAGGCCGCGATGGTGGAGTCTACTAGGGGAAATACCGCCAGGTCCAGTTTCTCCATGCCTTCCAAAGAGGCAAGCTACTGCATACTTGGAGCCGAGGCCGGACGATCCCAGGAGGAACATAACTCCTCTATGAAGTCCGGGAAGGCTGGCAAAGGCTGAGGGTCAAGAAGCCACAACCTGCATCCGGAACACAGACTAGCGTGGTTCGGGGTGATTGGGAGGGAGTGTATGCGCATAACCATAACTTTACATCCTTCCGCCAAAAGAAAGATGTTTTCTAGTACATGGCTCAGACTAGAACTCAGAAAATACACTAGCTCAAAAAGATGCCTGAGTATGAAGGCCGTATTCATAAAGTGTCTTTACAAGGTATTTAATCATTGAAGGGACTAAGAGTTACATAATGTACATGCAAATCAGAGGTAAGCTCGTATGGCTAAAATGGTTTGCAATGAAACTTCAATGGTATTCTTATAACACCTTAAACAGCATTTTAGCGATGCACGACAAAATGTGTAACATAGAAACGTTTTAACTTAGCTCATGGAAATACAAACAGGCTATGCATGCATTAAGAGTTGCCTGCTCCCATAGTCACATTGCTAAAGATAGCTCCTTGCTTTATTTTGTCTTTCAGAAAGATATTAACCTCTGTTCTTTTTCATTATTTAATACCCCTTCACAGAGACATTGTGCATGCAAATCAATTTTGTCCCTGGTCTGAATTTAAGGCAAATCAGTTACATAAATCTTTGACTCAATATGTCACCAGGAGAACTTATTCACACTCTTCAGCCATGTGATCAAACTCTACAGATGAATTACTCTATTAAGGTAGATAAGGTAGTTCATGTTCTAAGAATTTAATTAAAATTAACGAGTGATAATACTAGTAGCTCAGTACTGACTTCCCTCTCTGGGAAATAAATCTCTCCTAATCAACAATTTTATTTTGGAATCAAAACTAAATATCTTAACTTCAGCTGAGACTTGGCTGAAACAGGACAAGACTGTATCGCTAGCAGAGGCCTGTCCTACAGGTTTCTCTTTCTATCAGAAGGCATGTCCTGTAGAGACAATAGACCTAACTGTCTTTATCTTACTGAAATTTGTATCTAGAATGATTGTCAAGCATGATAGGATAATAATGTTAGGTGGCTTTAACATACATGTTGGTGGATCGAGACAGACACCAAATTGTACATCTTCTCACTCGCCTAGAAAGATAATATCTTGAAATATAAGGCTGCTCTGTCTTCAGTTAGATCAGCCTCTTACTCAAATCTTATAGAGACAAATAAAGATAATCTTCTATTTATTTTTAAAACAATAGCTAAATTAACAAACCGGCAGAAAGAGCCCTCCTTGGGGGCATTGTCGCCAGCAAGCAGTGATGATTTTATGAGCCAGTTTAGTAAAAAAAATAAATCATTGATATAAAAAAGCTGATATCTAATACTACAGGCAATTTAAACAAGCTGTCCGACAACACTGACAAAACTACTTCTCTGGGTCCCGCTACACCAGACCAAACCTTTGATTCTTTGAAGTGTTGTTTTCCGTTACACTCATTGAGATGGCTCTGCTATGAAAGTTGCTATATAAATAAAGTTTGACAGGTGAGTACAGCACATAAAGGAGGGGTAGAGCAAGAGACCTACAAGTGCAGTCTAGGGTGTTGTGACAGAGAGCGAATGAATCAGAATCAACGATCTCCCTCTTGAACAAGGGTCCAATGCCCTCAGGAGAAATCTTAGAATACCATCAAGTCACAAATAGGTTTAATCCTGAAAGTACAGGACCAAGAAACAATATGCTAATTTAGACTCCGTGCCAGGTACCACTCAAGGAAAAGGAAAATACCACAAATATTTCATAATCCTGTTACTCAGCGTTTCTGGTATGTTACAATGGAACTGTGATGGCATTGGTTCATACCATTGTACTGTAATATCACTGGTATACCCAAATATTTTACCAATAACATTGTAACTGCTATTGTGCTACCAATAAATTGCCCCCATTGAATTGCCATTGAAGATATACAGTAATCCGTTGCATATCCGACTGGTGGGACCAGAGTAAGGGAGGGTATGTATAAAGTCAGATGAATGAATCCTGTTTTAAACACCATTATACACAGCTATAACAACTATTATATTCACACAATTATTGTTTTGAGATTCAACTTTTATTAGGGAGCTCCCCTAAATCCCTTGTTTATATTTATATTTAGAAAGATACAGGGTAATAATGCATGTGACAGAGTAGCCTTCTGCCTGTGGGTGCATGCATTCGCTGCTGAGTGACAGGCAGGAGATCAACACTGAGATAAAAGTTGATACACCCCGCAGGTGAACAGGATTTATTTACATATCAACACACTGAACAGCTCACATGAAATTACCAGCAGTGGCAGCGCACAGACCACATACAACACAGTGTACGAAAACTTTGGTAGGATCTACAATCTCTGAACTAATCTTCTCACTGATGATAATGCTCATGGTGGATAAACGGTTAGGGTGGATATGTGACAGGCAGATACACAATAGATTACTGTATTTCGAATAGGCATGTTTTGAATCACTACCATGCTTGTTCAAATTTCTGATGCTTGAGTTATTTTGTTGAGCATTTCCTTTCAGTTAATCAAAAGTGCAGGGTTAACAGAAATGTACAAATGCAGTTGATTTTTACTCATCTGGTAAAACCACTTACAGTTTCTTCCATCCTTGTGGTTACCGTACAACACTTTTGTGTGAAGTCCCCAATAAAAGATACAAGTAGTTAAAACCACAACACTCATCATTATTGCTGCTACAAAAGCAAGCATGACTGGAGCTGTATTTATTTGAGGAGGGTTAATCTGTCAATAGCAGGTGTTTTTAAGATATTAATCTCTTGCCAATATAAGTGCAGGTTTTTATTTGCAGATAAAGGACTTTTTCACACATACATAAATTCACTATTATTTACATATATGGGCATGCTACAATTACTCTCGTGAAACATACCGGTATATAAGATTTAGGTTCAACTGTCCCTCACATTGCTACCTGTGTCTTTGCTCACAAGCACACCCTTAAAGTGGCTATAGCAAACAAAATAATTTCATAAACCTCACCTGCCATTAGATTCCCTATAGGTCTGAAAAGTGTAGTTTTGGAAGAAAAACATTATATCACAAACTTTTTTTTTTTTTTTTTTTTTTTAAATGACATCTGGTACTACACTGTGTAAAATAACGTTCTCAGTTTGCTTGCCTTGCCTTTCAGGAAATCTATTACTGCTTCATTTCACCTCAGCAGTGTCTTCAGGGTCAGCCATCTTATCGGATGCAAAGTCAGTCATAAATGGGAAGCTGCTAGTTGGTTACTGACTATCAAGACCCCAAAAGGGGTCTCCAGGTGAAATGGCTACTAAAGTGCAACACTATCAGAAAGCAAGGCCTACAAACAGATATTTCTGTTACCTGGTGTAGAACCAAATATCCCATTTTATTTATTTTATTTTATTTAATTTTTTTAAATAATATGTTTGCTAATACATAGCTTTCTTTGAAAATTACACATTTGAGAATTAAATGTGTATGGCATGTAAAATTTAGGGATTTTTTTTTTTTTTTTTACATTCACTTTAAATACAGGTTCATCTATTTTTCTGTTGTTACCATGTTTTTAATAGTACATTGCCATTAGATTCTAATACATATGTTTTGAATTCCAAGTCTTTATACAAAATAGTGTTTACTGTTTGGTTGCAGCTTCAGTACAGTAGATTCAGGTCCCTATTTTGAGATAAGTGTTAAGGCAAACATGTACAACCAGCAAGAAACAGCTTGGTTACACAATGGAGCAGTACAATTATGCTGAAAGAAAACAATTGTTGGATAAACAAAACCTACAATAACACTGTCAATGGGGTATAGGATCATCATGGGCAGCCGGATAGTACTGATTCAACTTGACAAGTCTGGAAGGTGTTTTATGTTCTTATCTGTACCATTCCTCAATGATTACTACTTCTATTTCCTTCTGAGAAATTGGGCGAGGAAACCTTGAGCAAAGCTTGTTCTCCAGAATAGCCCATTGTTATCACTTTTGAAACCCCTGTTAAAACATCAGCCATTTATGCATTATGGATATAGAAGACAAACTAGTGTAAGAACAAGCAATATTGGGGAAGGTACTTTCAACAAGTGATCTGTTACATTTACTGTCCAGTTGCTTGAGCAAAATTGTAACTAGTTACATTAACTTACTTTAAAGAAAAATGTGACTAATTAGTTACAAAGAGTCACTTCTCAGGCACAGCTTACATTTTACAGATGTATTGTTTTCAGTTTGGTCAGGCTGCAGCTTGAAATATTTTTTTAAAAGCCCCTGATCACAGCTTCAATCTGTCCAATCAGGTGTTTATCAGTGGCACTGGAACAATTTTTAAAGTAGGGGTGCTGAAAGCCATTGGACATAACCTTAACCCCTGTATATGAGGGTCTGGAGCCAATACCCCAGTAATGTTATTGAAGCTGACACCCTGGGATCCTTCAAGAAGCTGCTTGATGAGATTCTGGGATCAATAAGCTACTAACAACCAAACAAGCAAGATAGGCCGAATGGCCTCCTCTCATTTGTAAACTTTCTTATGTTCTTAGGTTCTTATATGGTAGAAGCCATGCAAAGCCAAGGGGGTGCTACTGCACCCCCAGCACCCCTAGTTCCAGTGCCCTTGGTGTTTATTGTTTTTCTCCCTCTATACTTATACTGACTTGCAACAGTGAGATGAATTTTCAAATTTTCATGAATAAATAATAAGGCCAGTCCATTAACCCCAGATCCCTCAGCTAAATTTCCACTTTTATGCCCAGTCCCTCACAACTTTCCCAGACTGAAGTTTTATATACAAGAACATACACTAATATAGTTGTTGTGCATTTGTCAGCCAGAAAAAATACAAGGTTTTTCTACTGGACCAGTGTGGCCATAACATTTGGCATACAGAATTTGCCTTATTGAGATCAATGCCTTCTGTTATTTAAAACAGGCTGCCATTTAAACTCTGCAGCGCCCCATCTGTCTTCCTGCGCATTTCTCAACAAAATGAGGTTTGCGGAAAAACCAAATAAACAAGGGGGTACATACAATTTGAAGACAATTTTCACCTCGCATGTTGCCAGTGTTTCGTTGTTTACCTACCAAAAAAAAAAAAAAAACATTTAAATTTTGTATTTTTAAACAAAAAAAAAAAAATTGGGGAGCCCCCCCGGCCTTAATTACAGTGGTATTTCCCGGCGCAGAGCGGCGCGGGAGTGCAGACTGGTCTAGATTGTGGAGGCACGGTAGTGCTGAAGTGTTTAAGTCTGTTGTTGTTGTTGGTAAGCTTGAATTTTTGGGTTGTTTTGTATTGAGCTTTTCCCTTGTATGGGTTTCAGTGTTAGGAATATTTAAAAATACTAAAAGCTCAATAATCAATTCGTGAGGGAATTGATAACATGCACATTTTGAAAAAGCCGTAGTTCAATTAACAGTGTTTTCTCCTCGCCCTGGGGGTGGTGCGGTGAAATTGATTATATCTGTCTGCATGGCTTTATTTTCATGTTGTCGAGTTGCATTTAAATTGTGTGATGGTTGTATTTTATTTTGTTTTTGTCAGAAAATGGCTGGTTATGTACGCGTGAGAAGTAGCTTGTTGGTTTTAGTAATGTTTGTGTTCAAGATTGGGGGAGGGGTTGACATTAAATGTATCCATTATTTTGAGCCATTACCAAAGAACATCATTATCTATATAATGGAAGCTAACGTTGTTTTCATTCATAGCTCAAGTAACAAACTTTACGTATTAGGCCATATAGGAAATGCAAAATGTTTGCATGCAATATTGTACTGTTTGTAACTACAGTTTCGTACTGCGTAGGTCCCTGTTCGTTTAATAAATAAATAAATACCCCCCCCCCCCCATTAAGCAGACCCTGTTATGAACGATTGGTATTTTTAAATATGGTGAGACTCTATCGTTCTCATACTGAGGACACAGGTCGAAGCTGGACTGTGTTTGGCATGCTGCCCTGGAATGCTTGCGGTTTAAGGGGAAAGTAGTGAAACTGAAAATAGTAGTTACCGGTATTGAGGCGTCGTTGGCATTCGTGTGTGTAAAATTATATATGTTTTCATTTGCTGTTACTGTTTTAATGTGTGCACTGCGAGTAGATCAGTAGCCCCTGTCGATCCGCTGCTTTTACTGTCTGGTGTGTTTTTGTTTAAAGGAACCCGTTCATTCTGTGGATTTATTTTTAAGGTGACTGCGTGAATCAAGCAAACATGACTCGAGATTACAAACCAGGGGATCTGATTTTTGCCAAAATGAAGGGCTACCCTCACTGGCCAGCCAGGGTAAGTTACTGTGCTGTACAAATACATATTTCCAAATTCTCTTTAAAACTGAAGTGTCCTCCACAGTCCTGTGCCATTTGGCATTTAAGTTAATTATATATCTGTTATATGAGCCTACTTCTGTTTAAAACTTGTCAAGCACTACCAGAAAATAGATTTTTTTTTCTTTCCTAAAATGTATTTGCACCTTGACCTTAGTCAAAATAGCCACATTTCTACTAGGCCGCAGCAGGTGGTTAGACTTCTCAAACCGATAGATCAGGGAGCAAAACATAAATTAAAGGATGTTGCTATTGTGTGAGATTATCGGTTTATGAAAGATTGGTTTCATGAAGTGGACTAATAACTAATCAAAAGGTTTAAAGATTATACGCAATGTTACTTTTATCAAAACCTCTATTATTCCTATGGATGTTAATTATTTTGCTTTTTCACAATGCAATTTGATTGCCCTAAAACGGATATTACTACATAATATTGCGGAATTGTGTTGTCCACATGTCTCTAGTTTCTAAGACTCCGTGTAGCTTTTTTTTCAGATTGACAGTAGCAACTATGTGTGTGTTATGAAGTTAAAACAAAAACACATGGATGTGTTCCTGTAATGTTCATTTCATAAGCTACTTTTGAAGCAAAGTGGAGTTGGTAATTGATTAACTCAATTTAAAACAGAGAAAAGGCATGTTTTGTGTTTTGGGTAGTCAGTAAATCAGCTCTGCAGGTGAACACCAGCAGGATTTATATCCAACATTGCTTTAGGTTATTAAAACAGATGCCAGTGCAGCAGTACCTGAACCATTTTGTTAAATTGTAAAAAAGGGTTTTGTTATCTTAAATTTAGGTCATTAAATACATTTGTGGTAGCATTGTGGTTTTTCAAATGTCCTGTTTGCTTTAAATGGTACTGGTCTTTTTAATGGGACCCTTGTTAATTACACCTATTAAACCAGCTTTAATTTGAGTATTTTGGAGCTCTTGATCAATATATCTCTGAATTGAATCTTATGCATCAGCTTCAATGTGTTCACTTTTGTTAGGGTTTTTTTTTTTTTTTTTTTTAATGGCCATAATGCGTACAAAAATTGGGTACTTTCATGCCATAGAAACAACTTTTAAAAACCACAATAAAAAAGCAATTGCAATTACTCTGAAGGCACAAATTATGACAGATGTATAAAAACCTGAAGCTGAGTTCTGAGGGAAATGGAATCGTAATGCATGGGGTGCAAAGTGTTTTGCCAACCAGATCCCTACTGGAAGTGGTTCATATTAGGGATGCAAGTCAGTTATGATCACTTCAGATTTTTATTCTTTCAACTTTTTTTGACGTCAAGTCGGTTTTCACTAAAAAACAAAATTGATATGTGCAGCTAAGGGAACAGAACATACCATTATTACGCAAGACATGGTTGTTTTCTTTAATTTAATTTGTTAAACTGACAAATAGACAGCCCGAGTCTTCTGGAACTTCCAGGAGTCTCCTTGATCCACAAAACACCCTCCCCTGAAAACCTCACAGAAATACAAGCATGGGTGAAAGTCAAAATAACCTCTCCCAGGTCCATTCCCATGATTAGTGTAGAAATGCAAGCATTATACCTTATATATGCTAGAAGTCTGACATTGATTGTTTAAATAAAAAAAAAATAAAAAAAACCCATACACAAACATTGGTTTGACCCACCATAGTCCGCACTGCACTATTTACAACAGCTAATGTTAGCAGTGGTGTGATGGCAACAGAAGATGCTGGACAGTTTGTGGAGACTACAAAAAATGGTTAATTAAATATAGGCTAGGTAGTTTGTTTTGTGTTCACTATTAATTAAATTAATAAATTGAACAAAAGTTGCTGCAGGGCCATGAATGGGTTTAAGTTAAACGTCAACTCTAAATAAAATGTTACTGTTATTAAGCACTTGTAGCAATCTGAAGTAGTCCTGTTTTGCTTTAGTGAAGTTGGCTAGAATGTGTGTGGGTTTTTTCCCCATTAAAAACATGTGCTACTCATTCAATCAAACCAAGTAGGAATTTGTGACGTTTTTCAGAAATCAGCAATATTTTAATTGCCTTATGATTTCATGTACAGTACGTGCCTTTTAAAGTAAGATGACACTGGCTGCTAAAGTAGGACTACGACTCTATTGTAGGTTTTGATAGTCAACCCGAGGTTGAGTGAAAAGACTTGGTTTCTGTGCAATGCAAGTGTAGAATTAAGCGTGCATCTGTGAGTATTAAATTGTTGTGATTCCAAAACTTAGTTGCAGCTTGTGACAAATACAATGAGTTCTGTTGGTAAATCTCCCTCTCGACCTGTGAGGGTGCTAAATAGCGAAAGGAGCTGTCTCTGGACGGGCTGACCTGACAGTTAGTTTCCGAGGTCGGGAAGTCGGTCAGCCTGGAAGGAAGCGAGACTCTGTTACAGGAGTGTATTGACCTTGAAGGTAAAAGAGGTAGCAGCTGCAAGCAATAGACGCAGCTGCAATCGTTTACCAAGGGATTGTGCGGGATAGTGTTCTGTTTTTTTTTTTTTTTTTTTTTTTTTTTTTTTGTCCGTGTCTGTTTAGTAACTGTCTGTGTTTTCTGATATGTTGTGTATTGCAAGCTCATTATTTACTGTCTGGTCATCAGACCCTTGGATTATAAAAAATAATAAAGAAACCATTTCACTTGTACTTTGTTGTCTGGTTTCTTTGGATTATTGCACCAGCACTGCACCTGCTATACACATGTTCACTGTCAGCAGCCACTTTGCCACACAGCTTCAGCAAAGATATTTTTATTAACATAGTAATGGTGCTGGGAACTCCCCTCCGCAAACATTGAAGGGTTGAAGGGAGTCCACAAGACAGTACAGTATTTGAATTAATATTGGCTTCCCTTATGACATCACCCCTTTCTCTTAACCATCAGAAAAGACAATTACATACTGATGCAAGTTTTACAAGCCTCCTATAAACCAGTAATATTGTTGATCACGTGGGGACCACTTATCTTTCTCCATGGGAACACCACTTAAAAACATCCTTAGATGTTTCACTCAAGGCACGGGAGGAAGAGAGAAGGAGTAAGCCTTTTCCATATGTTTAAACTGTGGGAAAGGAATTTTTAGCCAAAGGTATCAGTTCCCTAAGAATACAGTGCAATCACCTTTGAAGTTGTCATAACATTTAGGGTACACTAAAGCTTTCTTGCCATCTGGCTGCTTCCAAGTTGCCATCATACTAGCAGTCTGTAATCTAGCTAATTTTTAAACTGTCTAGTTTCTATGAAGTATATGTTCCTCCATAAGCAAGTTTGATGGAAAGCCTTGTTGCTAAGGTTGCATTGATTTGTTTACAGAACCAGAAGGATGGACATCTGCTTTGCTTCTGTCAATCCTAATAATCCTTTTGAGATTTTTATTAAAAAATAAACTACATAAAAATATTAAAGCACAGAGAAACCAGAAGCGCAACCCAGGTGTGGATTAAATGTTTACGACCACTTGTCACTTGACTGGTCAGTGTTGTGACCTACTTCCACCTGTTCTGCTTTGGTAAAGGGTCTGAAAAATCAGCAGTGCTTGTTGGTTAAATTTATTAACCTGAAACCGCAGAATCGGGCAGTATGGTTTTCAACCCGAGTTGAGTGGCGCATGAAAATGAGGTATAATTTAGCTTGTCAGGCAAGTAATTTATTAAATATTATTGTTACCAGGAATGGCTGGCAACCTGGTGTTTTAATTAATGTTTCTGTTTGAATACTGCAGTGGTTTCCTAATACATTTTTTATTAAATGTATTCACAAACATTTGACAAATTACATCTGAGCACCCCAATCTTTTTATTTGCATAAGGTGTTAAATCTTCAAAGGCTAGTGGGCTTTGTCATGTCAGTAGAAGACATGGCCTTGGCTCACTTTTCCTTATTTGTGCTTTTATTTTTTAGGTTGATGACGTTCCAGATGGAGCAGTAAAACCTTCCAATGCTAAATTGCCAATTTTCTTCTTTGGCACTCACGAGACGTAAGTAAGAAAGATAATGTGTGGTGTTAAGTCCCGATGGTATTGCTAATCTGATTTACTTCAGCCACTGTCGGTTACTATTGTAGTTCTAATGTATTTTTAATTAATAATTACCAACTTGAAGTCTTCCTACCAAGTATCAGTTAAGTTAATACAGATACCCAAGTTTAAAGGAAAGGACTTATTTATGAAATTATAAACTATGCAGATTCAGCCATGAAACTTTACAGCACACAATTTATTGATGGACCTTGGCTTTGCCTGAATAATATTACTGTGGCTTTTGTTGACGATAAAAATCATTATTTTATTTTGCAGTGCATTTCTAGGCCCCAAAGACATCTTCCCTTATGCAGAAAACAAAGACAAGTATGGCAAGCCCAACAAAAGGAAGGGTTTTAATGAAGGCCTTTGGGAAATTGAAAATAACCCAAAAGTCGAGCTTTCTGACCAAGAGGTAAGTTCTTCATTTCAAATCTAGAAGTAATGCTTTTAAAGTGGTGGTGGGTTTTTTTTTTTTTTCCTTAGTAAAGACATTGATGTTATACTGTGCAAACATAAAACAAAGTCATAGGGTAAGTTCAACAAATACAGTGGAAGCTGAAGCTCTAGAATAGGAAGGCAGGAAAGTTCTACAAAGTATATGTAGCCTGTGCTTTGTAGTTTAGTATAGACTGCCATGCAAGTCTTTAAAGGTGGCTGTATTATTTTGTGTGCACAAGAAAACTTGCTTTACACATGAGCTTTTCCTCCAAAGCTAATATCCTTTTGAAGAAAATTGAGTTAATTGTCATTTTGTGCAAGTAGATATTGGTGTTGATACTGCAGGCTTCGTTTCCTGTGTAGATGCTGCCGGTGGAGAGTGTGGCAGGCAAAGACCTTGTATCGGACAGCAGCCAAGAACATGAGGAGGAAGAGGAAGGAAAGGCTGGAGATAAAAGAAGAAAATCCACAAGTGCCAAAGTAAGGAGAAAGGGCCTGAAGTCAGACAGCAGTAGCTCCTTGGATCTCACATGCTGTCTGGCACCTTCTTTAATGATGAAATATTTGCTCCCAACATAATTTCTATGTATTTTGTGAATAGGTGTACGATTACTATGGGTAGATTCCTACTATTTCTGTATTATAAAGATTAATTGGGACTAAGTGTTGCATTTTGGTTTCTTTAATGTGGAGTAAATGGTCAAATACAATGTAGAATTAAATGATGAGAGTCTTCGTATAAGGGGGCAAAATCTGGCTGCCCTAACCCTATGCTTGCTTCAGTGCTGACAAGAGCTTGGTTTTGCCTCAGGTACCTGCTAAACGCATTCGCTTGGCTACTGCTGGTTCTGAGGGAGTTCAGAAGGTGCAAACAAGGATACTGAGTACTTGCCAGTTTCTGATTATGTACGTATGCTGATGCTAGCTCTTGATTCCACTACCATGTGGGCACATAAGTTGTACTGAGATGGAGCTTCACATTTATTTATTTAGAGGTCATCAGATGTTCAGTTGCTGAATATCTCATTGATCTACTGTACTAAGCCTCCTTCAGGTCATGCATTGTACCTCCAAGGGCCATTCTATGATGATGTGCTACCAAAGTGTGACACAAGTATAACAATTTCAATAGACCTGAATCCTAATTCCATTATTAACAATAACAAGAGTAACAAGTAGATTCATAATTGCCAGAATCTGGGAGATGAGCATAATTCACACAGGACTAAAAACCAGGTGTCCTCAGAGTTGGTTAAAAGCGGAGAACGTATAGTAACCTCCCAGGTGTGGACTAGTGTTTTTTAAAGGAAAGTCGGTAAACTCAAAGTGAAATGCGATGTTGTGGCCATACACACTTTTGTTTTAAGCGTAACCTACTATATATTTGCCATCAATTTTAAGAATATGCAAATTTGGTGCTGTTTCTGCAACTGCTAATATCTCATCTCATAAACCATTTCAGCTTGCAGCTGCTTCATTGAATGGAAAATAAACTGTTTATGAGAGAAAAAAAAAAGCCCAACGTAAGCATCGGTCATTTAACACATATTGCCTTGGTGTTCATACTGCGTGAAAGTTTATATATACAGTGCTACCCCATTTTATAATGTGGTTTTCGGGGTGCATAATTGGGAACCTAATTTTAAATGGAACTACTGCACACCACAAGCGATTCAAGCTACGTATCTTAATTCTGTAGGTAGGCTTTTTTTATTTTTTTATTTATTCCTTAGTCATCGTGTGTGCATTGCACTTAGGCAAAAAAGACCTTTCAGACAAATAACATTTAAAAAAAAAAAAAAAACTCAAAGCAGTTAACTTGTTTACTGTTCATGTGACGACAGTGTTTAAATCAGCATGTCGATGCATCTGTACCTGCATTTCTGTGACCTGTACAGAACAGTAGGAGGTGGGACAAAGCCATTGTTATTTTGATAGAAGTTGTTACAATCTAGTTTTTAGCATTGGAGGTTAAATACTAAAAATGGACAACAAAGCAAAAAAAAAGCAAAGTATTTCGGTTGTGGATCGTGTCGAGAAATTTCCCAAAGAAACTTTACGTGCAGATGGAGGTAAAATGTTTTGCACATCTTGTAATGTGACTTTGGAGAAAATACGATCGATCAGCTTCAGAATCGCACATAACGAAAGGCTACTACAGGCTGTTGCACAAAACTTAAAACAAATGACTTTTCCGAAAACAAACTTGGAAGTCCGCACAGATGAAAGATGTTCTTGTCGATTGTAGCCAAGTTAAATCAATACTACAGGTATGATCTAGCACAACCACCTCGCTTCAAACAACCTGATGCTTACTTTTTAACCCTTTTTAAGGACAGGGGATTGTGTTAACACGGTCATAGTGAAGTGGGCTTCTAGGACCGCGACTGTGTAAACAATTAAAAAGCACTTATTTTTGATGACTGACTTACTGGGCCACCGTACTTTGCAGTACAGGCTTGAACACACATCGATGGATATAGATTTTTTTTTCGTGTGACGTCACGAGAGGGGCATTTAGTGTGTAAAGGGTGGAGACAGTTTACAGCAGCACGGCAGAGCAAAACATCACAGGAACTTGTTTAGAGCTGATAAAAAAGGGGAAACACTAATTCTGATGTATTTGATTTATAATTATATTATGACATTTATTCTGTCTTGTGTTTAATGGTATGTTTTTACAATATTTCTGTGAACTAAATATCAGGTAGGTTTTTTTTTATTACTGAATGGAATGGATAACTTTTTTTTATAAATATTTATTTTGAAAAATGAAATCAAGAGTAGTGCCCATTATTGCTCAAAGACCTTGAAAATAAACATCAATGTTTTTCATCAAAACTTTCAGGAAGTATTGTAAGGTCCCATGGGTCATAGACTGGTATTATTTATGAAGTGAAATTTTAAAAAAAATATATATATATATATATATATATATATATATATATATATGTGTGTGTGTGTGTGTGTGTGTGTGGTGTGTATATATATATATATATATATATATATATGTATATATATATATGTATATTCTATGACCCAAGGGACCTTACAAAAGCTTGCAAGCGAAAAGTTTGTATGGTTTCTGAAGTTCATAATGTTCCCTAGTGACCATTTCTGAGATGCTACTGTAAAAAAATTGATTTTCAGGCTATTTCTTTGCCGACCGAGGAAGGGAGCTCTCATAGGGCAGCGCACAATTGGCCACAATGTAGGGGGGGGGCTAGATCGGCCAGGGTGTCCTCAGCTCACCGCGACCCCTGTGGTCTCGCCGGGCACCTGCGGGCTTGCCTGTAAGCTGACCAGAGCTGCGTTGTCCTCAGACGCTGTAACTCTGGGTGGCTGCATGGTGAGTCTGCAGTGTGAAAAAAAAAAAAAAAAAGCTGACAGCACACGCTTCAGAGCACACGACCGGAAGCACTATCGGTGTTTCAACATCTTAAACCCCCCGATCGAGTGCCGGTCTCACGTGAGCCAGGTGCACCTGTAACAACCAGACGGACATTGCTGGAACTCTGGTGTGGCTGACCCCCCACCCCGAATGCGTGAGGTAGTGCCGCTGGTTGCCTGTAAAAGGCTGTGTTGTCCTCCAACACTGTAGCCCTGAGGTGGCTGCATGGTGAGTCTGCAGTGTGTTAGAAAAAAAAAAAAAAGTGGCCAGCTAACAGCACACGCTTCAGAGGACAGCCTGTTTTTTACTTGCTGGTCCTGAAAGGGATAAACGTAGTTGGAATTTTATACCCAAAATAGGCACTTTTTTTTTTTTTTTTTTTTTTAATGGCTTGGTACTAATAAAATAAATTCCTGGGTGGGACAAATGACAATAAACATGCAGCATATATGGCCTTTGTCAAAGAATGCCAGATGCCATTGGGTAACCAAATTCTGGTTTCTAATCTATTTCTGCATCTGTATAACTTGACAAAGCTTTGCCTTGCACTTCAAACCAGTTCAGTGGATGCAGAACATGCACTCTCGGTGTATGGGCAAGTCTTCACACCACAGAGAATGTCAGCAGCAACTGCTAGGGGATGTTGCATGCTTGCTTTTAACAAATAGAAACACTGTTTTAGTAAGGAAGCAAGTACCACTATTTTTAGGCTTTTATAGTGCTATGAAATATTATCTACATAGGTTTAACGTTTAAACAGGTCAGCGAAATGTCTGTGAAATCCAGATTTTATTCCATAACCTATCCAGGAAAACTATGTAAAGTCACCGCGATTTAAGTAGACCCTCTTATAATGAAAATGGGCTTTTTTTGTTCCCGAAATGGATTTACAGTGCCTCCAAGCCAAATTAATATTGTAGCGTACAGTGGAAAATGAAGGAGACCAACAATTTGCAGGTACACAAATCCAGAGTTTAAAGGGAAGAAACCAGTTAGCCTGAGCCACAAGATTTCTGTTTTTTGCAGTCTGCCATGCTTCACACTGTATATCTGGAATGTTCACCGAGTGTTTGAGTCAGACTGCATTATGGGGGAAATGGAGCCACAACCTTGCCATGTTATAACTGATTCCATGCTAACAGGTTGCGTTATAACAGGGAAGCACTATTTAAGTATTTCATAGATTTACATATACTGTTGTAGACATGCATGGAACAGTTTTAGTACTGTAATTTACAATTGCAAACAGCCTTTCTTTATAAACTTGGATAGGAAGTATAATTTATAATTGCTTTCTTGAGTTGATATTTTTTCTATGTTTACAATGTTCAAACCTGGTACAAGAAGCATTATGTTAACTTGTAATTTCTGTTCATTAAGGACACTGCTAAGAAAGGTGCACCTGAGACTCCAGTGAAAGCCAAAAGAGGAAGAAAGAAAAAGGTGAATAAATCACCAAGTTCTATTTCATCAGTTTCAATGCCTTTTTTGTTTTAACTTGGCTGACTATATAAGAAAATAGAGTTTACAAATGAGAGGAGGCCATTCGGCCCGTCTTGCTCGTTTGGTTGTTAGTAGCTTATTGATCCTAGAATCTCATCTAGCAGCTTCTTGAAGGATCCGAGGGTGTTGGCTTCACAACATTACTGGGGAGTTGGTTCCAGACCCTGAATTCCCTGTGTAGGGCCTCCAATCTTCTGTTCTGAATGCCCCTTTTATCTAATCTCTATTTGTGACCCCTGGTCCTTGTTTCTTTTTTCTGGTCTAAAAAGTCAGTTGGGTCGACATTGTCAATACCTTTCAGAATTTTCAATGCTTGTATCAGATCGCCGCGTAGTCTTCTTTGTTCAAGACAGACTAGATTAAACTCTTTAAGCCTGTCTGCGTATGACTTGCCTTTTAAACCCGGAATAATTCTGGTTGCTCTTCTTTGCACTTTTTCTAGAGCAGCAGTATCTTTTTCGTAGCGAGGTGACCAGAACTGAACACAGTATTCAAGATGAGGTCTTACTAATGCATTGTAAAGTTTTCACAATATATCCGAGCATCTTGTTGGCCTTTTTTATAGCTTCCCCACATTGTCTAGATGAAGACATTTCTGAGTCAACATAAACCACCAGGTCTTTTTCAGAGATTTTATCTTCAATTTCATTATCTCCCATATGATATTTATAATGCACATTTCTATTCCCTGCCTGTAGTACTTTACAGTTTTCTCTATTAAATATCATTTGCCATGTGTCTGCCCAGTTCTGAGTGCTGTCTAGATCATTTTGAATAACCTTTGCTGCTGCAGCTGTGTTTGCCACTATTATGTTTTTGTGTTGTCTGCAAATTTAACAAGTTGGCTTACTATACCAGAGTCTAAGTCATTAATGTAGATTAGGAATAGCAGAGGAACGTTTGTAAGTTCCTTCTGTATAGAGACAATCGTTATTGTCTTGATGTTTGGTAAATGGATGTATTTTTTTGATTTCATTAAAACAATTGGAAACTTGACACAAGAATCTAGACCCTCATAGGAGTCCTAGCCACATATTTACCAACTGTGAATCCTGAAGAATGAATGGATGGCAAAAATTCAGTCGATGTTGTCGCAACCATTTTACTTTATTTTTTCTTTTTAATTGTGCTGTTTAGATTTTGGAAGTAGAACCAGAATCTGAAAAGGATGAAGTAATTACCAGCCCTGTATTGAGCCCACCAGGTAAAACGTGGTGACTGACAGATTTGCTTTACTTAATTTATTTTGTTTCATTTCCCTGTTGGCAGTGTGGTTTGTTTGTCAACCATCCAAATCAACCATACAATCTTTCTTTATACTAAACTGGTTTCATGCTTAGTTATGGTAATTCTCCTAAGCTGCAACAAATTGTGTACATTAAGCATTGTTTAGTAACTCGCACCGAAATTATATTTCATTTTGTAGTCGCTGAGGTCGTGACTCCCAAACGACGAGGCAGGAAACCTAAAGCAGAAAAGCTGCTGTCTTCTCCTCTTCCTCCTACTTCTGGGAGTGAGATGTAAGTATGTGTAGTATTTTTGTTGAGTACCTTCAGCACATGGAGAACAATGTGTGCAAAACATTGAATTTTGATTACCATTGTGCCAAGCATGCGATTCCTTGCTTGTGGCAGATGCCGTGTAACATGACAAATTGTCCCTTTCTGTTAAATATGTACATTAATAAGCATCTGTGCAGGGGAAGATCTGAGAGGAGGCATAACCACAATATTAGTACAATGCTGTTTTTCCAGATGGCTTGTTCTCTAAAGCATAAGGGAATATTTAGAATTGGTGAAAGGATATATATTCGTAAAATCTACATTTTAAAGTAATTGATCCCATAATTCCAATAAGCCAAAAATGATTTCTGATTCGTAGTTTAAGCATTACAATACCTGCACAATTGTTCATTCCAGTGCTAATTTAGTTGGTGGGCCAAGATGTTTCTTCCCTTTCATATTTCCTGAAAGAAAACGGTTGTAAGGATTTAATTCATTGTTTTACTGAAGGGATTTAAGTGAACCAGAGAAGAGGAGGAAGCGAGGGTTGGAGGAGAAACCTACAAAGGCACAGAAATCTGAGGAGGAAGACAAAAAGGACGGGAGGAAGAGAAAGGATGGAGAAAAGCCAGTAGAGACTGAGGAAAAAGAAAGCATTAAAGAACCAGAGGTCAAACGGAGAAAAAATGCCAAGGGAGGATCCTCTTCCGACTCGGAAGACGACGGAGAGGTAGTGGCATTGTGGCGTTTACAAATGAGTAACAGGTCATATGTTAACTCCTCTCAGGAAATGTGTAGAAAGACTTGTCATAACTGGCTGGTTTCACAGACCTTGATTAGCACAAATCTTGTATTACCCTACCTCAGATAACAGTAGGTAAGTGCTAATTGGGTCTGTGAAACCAGTGGTCCAATAGTAACCAACTGTTCCAATGAAAATAGTATTATAGGCACAATTTTAATATTAGTTTACTAGTCTGTTTGAGTGCCATATGTGTTTCCTGTACAGCTAGAAGTGTCTGCAGAGAGACTATAAGTTGAGCGTATAGCTTCTGTGTATATAGGATTTGAATGCATTCATATTGCATATTTTTAACTTGTACGTCTGTAGAAGACCTTTTTGACGGTAAATAGTTATACGTTATTTATAACAGACAGATGGGAATGGACTAATCTTATTACTGTAGGTAACTAACCTTCCTTTTCTTAAATGTAACAGAAAAACAAGAATGATGCCAAAAGGCGCAACATCTTGAAAGCACAGCAAGATATGTTGGAGTTGGAAAGGGATGAAAGGAGGCGTAAAATGGAAGAGCAAAAGGCTTCAGAGTGAGTGTTCCTCCACAAGCCTTGATGAAATGCAGTTTAGCGTATTAAAGCAAGTTGTATATGAAAGGCAGGTAGTTTATGTAAATGGACATATATTTTCCTTGAAATACTGTGTAAATGGTGTTCTGCCGCTAAGTGGTAATAGTATTGGTGTAACATTACAATAAAACCAAGGTAAACTTACTTTCTACTGTACTAAGTCTTTTGCAGTTTGTATTGTTGACTAGCTAATAATATATTTTAATTCCTTTTTAAAAGGCAAAGCAAAGAGGATGGAAAGAAGCCAGAAGAAAAGAAAGTGGAAAAGAAAAAAGGTGAGGTTTGCTACATAGTCCTTGGTATGTTGGTTGATTAAGTTGTTTCTTTTGGTTGTACATACTGATATTTAACCAGTGTGTCGGTCATAGTGATGCTATTGCTGAAGGAATTTTCAAAAAACTGAAAAGTATATCATTTCCCAAGGAAATTCAGCAATAACCCCCTAGATTAGAATATTCTAATATTTAGTTTAATCCAGGAATCTTGATCCCTGTTTCCTCTTATTCATTTATCTCGCTTTTTTTTTCTTAGCAGTAGCAAGTTGGTGTGGCTGATTTAATTTTCTCATCTATTGTTCAATAAATTATGTCTAATGAATCTGATGTTCGGAACCGTTTTTAATATCTTTTTAATAATATATTTAACCCCCTCTAGATTTATCAACAGAATCAAGGCTTCAGAGGTTACATGGAGAAATCAAAATATCACTGAAGATAGACAGCCCAGTAAGTTGTTGCCTGATTAACAGTGATGACTGAAACCTGCACATGGAATTTTGGAAGACTTGTTTGCACACATCTCTTTGAAACATTGAAGCCTATATATGTCAACTGAACTCTTTACTGACCAGCTTGTTTTAGTGCATCTTGGATACAGCACTGATTCTTCAATCTTAAAGCTGCTGCTGGGGAATTTTTCACTAGTAATTCTTCTGGGTATGGACATGACCATATTATATGGTTACTGCCTCCAGTGGCATCACAATTGTTTATGTTTAGTAGCAGTGTACAGCTGTAGGTGGTTGTGGAATGAATGTCTTTTAATTTCAGGATGTGAAAAAGTGCATTGAGGCATTGGATGAGCTTGGAACACTCCAGGTTACAACTCAACATCTGCAAAAGCACAGCGAACTTATTGCAACTCTCAAAAAGGTTTGGCTTTAGATGGGACTGCTCAAATGTACCACTAGGTGACATTTTAAAACCAAGATATTTTACTAAGAGGTAGTCATTACAAAAACTTCACTGCTAATTTTAATGTGAAAGCATTCCTGTATAAGTAGTAAAATTACTATAAAAATGAAGATGCTGAACTATGAATTGAAATCTTAAACCATTTAAGACTGTTTAATGAAATGAATCCTGTTCATTTAAAAAATAAGCTGGTGAGGGTTAGGTAGATTGCATTAAGAAAATTCATGCATGGCATGTCTGTGTCTAAAACTAAATTTGTTCTGGTGTCCACCTGTATCTGATAGATCCGTAGGTTCAAAGCCAGTCAGGATATCATGGACAAAGCTACTATGCTGTACAACAAGTTTAAAACCATGTTCCTTGTTGGGGAGGGTGATTCTGTCATCACTCAAGTGCTGAACAAGTCCCTTGCAGAGCAGAGGCAGCATGAGGAAGCCAAGAAAGGGGCCATCAAGAAAGCAGAGCAAGCCAAAGAACTAAGCACAGGTACTTAAAGGTTATCCAGCCTGTGTGTACAAAATAACATCAAGGCGACACCCCCAGTATACCGAGTTCAATGTAGAATGGGGTTAATTGAGATATAAAACAACTTCTATTGTTACAGGAGTTTAAAACAACAAAAAAATTCTAGTGCTAAAAACTTAGTGACTGCCAACCTCACACTATTCCCATTTCCTTACTGTAACGTCTTGTGATTTATTTTTTTTATTATGTATTCATTTTTGAAATCCCTGTTTTTAAGACACTAAGGGGATGAATGGAGATGTTTGTGCTGGAGAGAGAAATCTGTCCCAGCAAGACCAAGATAAAGAGACCACCGGCAATGCAGAACAGAGCAGGTGAGACGCCAGGTTTGCTCCACTTGCCTGTTTTATATACAGTTAGACAAAAGGTATTTAGGCAGTTAAAAGAAATGAAAAATCACAGTGATTTCTATAATTTAATTGTTTTATTGAAATGTATCAATTAGAGGTTTAGCTTTATAATAAAACAGATTATTACATAACATGCATAACGTGAAAAAACGAATTTCATTCATTGACAAGTATTTGGGTAATCAACGTATTTCGTATGAAACGCATTTGTTGCTAATTACTGATATCATGACTGAAAACCAGCACCAGGTAATTGTGGAATTAATACATAATCAAGTGCTGAAAAATAAATTGGAAATTTGTTATTCAGAAAAGTAGCAAAAATGGTTAGAGTACAGCAACGATCTCAAACTGGCAGCAGTATAACTAAATGAAAAAGGAAAAGGAGACACTACCAGAAACATATCAAAGACTGTTTACTGAAAAGCACTGTGTGGGCTATTGACAAACACAGGAGTACAGGAACTACTGGTAACTAGCTCCAGGAATGGAATACCAAGAAAGTATTCTGCAAAATGTGGAAGAATCATTAATTAAGGAGACCTGGCAAAAGCCTTGGATTACTGCAAAAGATTTGACAAGAATTGAGAGAAGATGGTCAACAAATTCATGGGCGAACAATTCAACGATAGTTGTACAAGAAGAATGTCCGTGGGTGAAAACCAAGATACAAACCTTTGTTAAAAACAATACACAAAAGAAAGCGTTTGGAGTTTTCCATTGAATACTTGAAGCTTGATTTTTTTTTTTTTTTCTTCAACCAAATTTTATGGTCAGACAGATTTTAAAATAACTAACTTTTTTTTTTTTTTTACCAAGAAGGCAAAAATGTTTGGAGCAAGCGGAGAAGAATTTAAAGAATTTAATTATGTCCAGTGTTAAACATGATGGAGGTTGTGCAAGGGTATGGGCTTGCTTTTCTTTCTCAGGCACTGGTGACCCTTTATAGTGTAGAAGGATCAATGAATGCTGCAAAATATCAATACATTTTGCAATCATTTGTTACTCGGTGCTAGAAGGCTTTTTGGATGGAAGTTTGTATTCCAGCAGGATAATAACTGAGTATTCTGCAAAGTCTACAGTGGAATTTCTGGGGAAAAAAAAAAAAAAAAGATTAGTTATGGATTGGCCACCTGTCTCTAGACTTGAGTCCTATAGAGATGTTTTGGATTGACTTGAAGGCTCCTGTTGCAAAAAGGAAACCAAAGTCTATTGCAGAACTCAAATCTGTATTTGTTGGAGAATGGGCAAAAATATCTCTGGAAAAATGCCAGGAACTGGTTTCAAAATACAGAAAGACTGAAAGCTATAAAGAAAGCAAAAGGTGAGCGCACAAAATACTAATGTAAGGGTACCCAAATACTTCTGTCAAAGCATGGACTTTTAGTTTTGCCAGAGGTGATGAACCTCATATTGACCAACCAGATTAAAGGAAACTTCTGACTCCATTTTTTATTTTTCATTTACATATGGTGGATGGCCAAAACCTTACAGGCCCATCACCCTCTTTGTCAGACATCACTCCATCTTACAGGCGCAAAAACCTATACCAAAAAACTATTTACTGCTAGACTGAATAGGAGCTGTTGCATGACCCTATATCTTATTTGGTTTTCCACTACAACAGTGAGAAGCAGCCAATTGATTTGTATGGCATCTATAGATAAAGACCTAGGGTTTTATCCAAAGTGTTTTAGCACAACCACCCTGTAACATTGAGTCTCACTTTGTGTATTACCAGTGCTGGAAAAGAACAAACTGAAGAGAAATCTGAAAAGCAGCAGAAAAGTGGTGAAACTTTGCCTGAAAACTAGACTGAAACTTGTTTGAAAAAGCAGAGGAAAATGTCACCGCTGTTGAATATCTCAGCAACAGAAATGTGTGTTTTTTAGTTTTTTTAGTTTTGTTTTTTTAATTGCAGCTTTTATTTTAAGTCCTTTTGACTGTTGTGGTTGCCCATATTTGACATTCAAAACAAAATAGATATTTTGAAAGTTTTAAACCAAGTCTATTTTATATTAAAATGTGATCGTTTTAAAACTGTGTCACACCTGTGCAGGGTTAGAAACTAACAATATTGCTGCTACTAGTCCAAAAGATTAGTACCTTTTTGAAACTTGCTAGTCCTGATGTGACGTGCCTAAGTTGGAATCAACAACAGTTATTGACCCTAAAAATAGGCTTAGATTTTATTTTGCTAATAACATAAACACCGTTAAATGTAGAGTTTAGATTTATTTATTTATTTTTTTTAAACAAAGCACCTTCGTAAACGCTCATACAGATCGATCAGTCACCTGTTTGCACCTCATTACTGAGTGACTACTGTACTGTGTGCTAAGAAACTGACACTGACGGCACCAGGCGGGGTGACAGGAAAAAATTATCAGCTGTCATCTTGCCGACCATGAAGCTTCGCCTGGAATTGACACCGATGAGACAAATAAAATGTTTTATTTTATTGTATGTTACATGTTTACAAAAATGGCTGGCTATGAATTACTATCTACATTAATTAATGTACTCATGTATACATGCGGTCTTCACTAAAGTCCCAGTTTAAAGACCGTATGTTTCACTGTAGCCCTCGGGAGGACTATTGAGACACACGTCAACTAGTCCTCATCAGATTTAATTTGCCTCTGGCAAGCGTGAGTTTCTAACCCTGCTTGTGTAACCCTTTTAAGCGTGAGTTTCTAACCCTGCTTGTGTAACCCTTTCTCCAAAGCCTTGCATATACAGCAATACAGGTTTTGGTACATATGGTTGAAAGACTAGAAAACCAATGGCTGTATTTTTAAACTTTTTTTTTCTTTTTTTTTTTTTGCATACAGGCCAGCTGCTGTCATAGTCTATTTTACAGTTTAAAAAAAAAAAACATTTGATTTCAGGAAATAGATTCCATGGTTTTATTCATAAATCTGGCTTTTTCAAACTATGTGCAGTATTTTTTTAGTAAGTTCTTTTGTGACTACTCCTGATTTGAAGAATACGCCATTCAGAGTTGGATTCATCTGCTTTCCCTTTCTGTAAAGCTGTTTCTCAGTCTACCCCTTATTTTCTGGCACATCAAAACTGTAAACTTGAGGCACACCTAACTTTGAGAACTTAACTTTAAATTTAGGCCAGTAACTTTTGCTTGGGATACAAATACTAGTATGGTGAAATGTGAGTTGATTTCTAAGAAGTAATGTCACTTTTTGTTTTTTTAAACCATGATCTGTATCTAAACAGAACTAATAGAGTCCATGCTAATTTGCAGTTAGTACATCTGTGGGCTAGTCTTTTTAGTAGGAGCAGTAATGTTTTGTTCTCTTGTTGTACATATTTCCTAAATACTGCTAACTTGGAACTTTCCTTTTTTTTTTTTTTTTTTTTAGAATTGTGTATTTTTTTTAAGAATGCACCAATAAAACTACAGTAAACTGTGCCAAAGTAGTTTATTCTTTTGCTTAAAATGTATTTCCAGAAACAATGCTGCTGTTATAGTTCTCATTATTAAAGTTGTATTAAATGTTTTGTTCACATGTTGTATTTTGCTGACACATTTTTGTAAATACAAAAACTGTTTCTAACTATTTTTTGTGCTTAAAATTCTTAATTCTATTTTGCCACCAGTAAAGCAGTGGTTCCCTTTCAAGTACAAAATGTAGCCATTACTGAATGGGTATTTACCCTTAAAGACCTGAAACCTGAAAAAATATAGCAAAGCTACCCTATGCCCCAGGGTATAAAGGACTGCATGCACAGATCTCGAAGCCATTTTAACTTTCGAGAACTGACTTGACATTAGAGTGTATTCAGAGAAGTACTTGTTACTTTTCTGTTCCCATTTATTATGTTTTACACATTATGTGATAATACAAATAATTGCTGTATTAGTTTTGCACGTATTTGTACACTACAGCCTGTTTGTTACATCCCTCTGCAGCCTTGTGCCCCACGTGAATCTGCCAGCTTGAGTCATCCCTTCCCAGGGATCAAGCAGTGTAAGTCTGCTGACTTTCTGCTCTCCCCCCATGCTGTAATAGCTCTGGCTGGAGTTATTTTATTCCCGTTTTGACTTGAGCCAATACTGAGAGACTGTTTGTATCATTTAAGTAATTGTAGTATTGTATGAGATCAATATTTCTTTCCTCATTTTTCTGTTTTCACAGATACAATGCCCAGGCGTGTCTGCATTGCATGTTACGGCACATATGTAGTGAGAGCAGCTGCTGGCGCACCAGCACTGCGCAGGACCAATAGGCTTGATCTTGATGCTGTTTTGGCAACAGCTTTCGGATCACCAGTGAGGGCTGTCAGTTTATTACGAGCAGTCTTCCCTCAGTCTCGTATGGCCGCTGACAGTGGTTTTGGCAGTAGCTTGCACAGGTGGTCGTCCCTGTACGTTTCTACCCACAGTAACTGAAAACTGAGCGGACTGGTACCGGGTTACCGCATAGTTACGGTGTTGAATAAACCGTGTCGTTGGTACTGTACTGACCTGATGCTACAGTCATCGAACAGTCCCGGTTCCAGTAAGCTGTTAGTTCATTATGACAAGCAAGCTTCCCTCAGTCTTGTGCGAGTACTGTCCGAGTGGCTTTGCAAGTAGCATACAAACTTTGATAAATGGGCTTTATAGTAACCCATCTGCAGTAGTTCTAACAAATAGACTGATCTCCCACTTTCTCACTAGGTAGGCGCAAAAGGCAGGGCTGCCCTTTATCCCCCCTCTTATTTATACTGGCCTTGGAGCCTTTAGTGGGAGACATAACATCTTGTAAAAACAAACGTTATTTCTGTGGGGGCCCAGGAACACAAAATAATGCTATATGCAGATGATGTATTGATGACTATTAATATTATTTATTTCTTAGGAGACCCCCTTATCCAGGGTGATTTATAACTGTTACAAAATATCACAGTACAAAGTATCGCATTATAAAACATCACATTACAAAAATATCACACTCCAGAATATCAAAAAGGCACAGATTGATGGGGTCCCAGAGGTCGGTTCCTTTGTTTCTTAGCTTAGTGAAATCCTTTTCTGCGATATCTGGATATAAGATAAATTGGTTTAAGTCAAAAGTCAATCTGGGGTAAAAATGTAATAAAAATTGTATGTGCACTACAAGTTAGCTATGTCTATGACCCCTTTACCAACTGAACCTCCTTTTTTCAGTTTATCATGCCTATCCCTCACTAAATTACAAGGTCCAGTTAATAAAGGGGGTCTTAAATTGTCAAATTTGAAATATTATCATTTTCCTTTCTCTAACTCAAACAGCTTATTTGAGATACAGGATGAAAGACCAGATTGGGTAAATATTGATGTGAAGATGCAAATACCCTTTTATCCCCCAAATTGATTACTTGGAACAGGAACAGCCTGAACAAATGCATTCTAATCTTGTAGTTCATTCTGTTTCAGTCTGGGCACAGAGATTCAATTGGAGTGCATCAATACTTTCCTACATGGAAAAATCCTAAAATTACAATAGGAGGTAAAAGCATGAATTGGGGAAGTTGGCAAAAAAAAGGGGTGTACATTACATTAAAGACAAAAGGACATTTTGACACATTTGAATTAATACAAAATAAGTACAGTGTTCTTAGGACTGACTTCTGGAGGTAACTGCAGCTACGTCACTGCCTAAGGGGTTTGTTAGGGAGCAGTCTGAAAATGCCACAGGCTTCATTAATAGTTGCAGGTGAAGAGGTGTGGAACCACTTTTTAGGAGGGGTGCACAGGGTACAGAGAGCACACACAACCTAGACACGCTATAGGTTAGATTACTAGGTACGTATTCTTTTCTACCACTCCAACCAGTTCAAGTTGAATATGGGACTCGCTACCAGTAAACCTAAGAGATAGATTTAAAGATACCATTGCTCTGGGGGGTGGGAGGGTGAAGGTGTTTATTGCTGTGGGGAAGATTGGAGGGGAGACCATACATGTGGAAAATGTAGAGCTGCATGTTCCATTTGTGTTCAACAATAATAAAAAAAGACGATTGCAAAAATCTTGATAACGGTATCATCCTCAGCAATGGGAATTCGGTATCAGTCAGTGGTATTAAAAATAAATAAATAAGAAGGCCAAGAAAGAAATCCAACAGTTTGCAGTGGAGTCAAAAGGCAGCAGCAGTAAAAAAAAAACAAATGTGCCATATGCAAAGCTGCTGCTGATTTTGATAAAGCACTTCTTCATCTTGGAGAAGGCAAATTTATTGTACCACCAAATGTATCCGGACAGAGGTGTGGCAGATTTCAAAGCAAAAACAGGCAATTTTAGTGGGATTATTATTTATTTTTTTTTTTTTAATGACTGAGCAAGCTGTAGGAATGCATTTTGTTATAAATATGCTCTGTTAACCCAGGTTTTCCTGGATGTTCAATTTGTGTTTTTGCTACAGTTCAAATTTGCATTTTACTTTCAAACCATAAAAATATAATTATTGCAATGAGCTGTACTATCCTTGTATTAGTTGTCAGATTTAATGCTGTAGCTAGCAGGTGTACACTTTTATTAAAACCACTGAAAACTAATTTTCACGCTTACGAACAACCTCCATTTCCAAGGTGTTCATAACTGAGGTTCTACTGTAATAAATGTAGCCCCCCTACCCACCTGCTAATGTTCTCTGTGAGCTGTTTCCACAGTTATTGGGTTTGAGCTGCTAGTTGTTAATGTAACTGTAAATGGTCAATCATGTTCACTTTATTGCTGGTTTTAACCAGGTATAGAAAGAGTATATAGAGGGACCCTTTTTATCTGTATGTCACACTTTAAATACAAAATACCTTGAGAGTATCATCCAATTGTGATGAAACTTACCAAAGTCTTACTGACAGTATCACAATCAGGGGGTCACTTACATAAACCTAGAGCAGTGCTATGCAATTTTGCAGTACTGAAAAAAAATTGTATTTGCCTAAGCTGGAAAAAAAAGTAAAACATAGGGAAACCCCAGAAACTTAGTATGACTACTGAAAACCTCAATTATTAACCACATGAAACTGTGAATTCTTTAGAGAAATACATTTATTTTGTCTGGAAATCTTAACGCATACATATGGGCGTGTTAAATATGAAAATAATATTATTATTATTATTATCTGTGACAACCATTCTCTTGTTTCATAAAATATTGTAATTGAAAGTTTTAGTTTTAAATCTATTTTATCTTCAAAAGACTTCCGTTTTGTTATTTTTTTGTATTCAGTCTATTGGGGGGGGGGGGGGGGTTACAGTGCATCAGCACAGTCCTTGGCTGACTGAACACTAAGCCATTTTGGCTAGTTCTTTTGTGTCAGGATTACTCATTGCTGAAGCATTAAGTCTACAAAAGTGCTCTGTTACAGAACAAACCCACAACAGATTTATATTAAAGTTTAGGTACAATGTTGTCATAAGACTTATTTAACTATTTCCCCATCACAACAAAGTAATGTGTGTAAAGCTTTGGAAAATGACTTGTTGCACATCACCAGTCTTTCAGTATAACACAGGACTTAAGCTCTTCACAGTATCTGGTACATCTCTTTATTCTAGCACTGCTTAAAAATACAGGTAAATGAGTTTAGTGGGAACGCTGCCTTATATGTTTCCCCACAGTGGATCTGGGATATGGCTGGATTAGTCTTTCGGTAACATTCTGAAGTCAGCAGATGCATTAGTTGAATATTCCCGGATCCACATAAGGATATGCAAGGAACTCTCCTAGTTTATTGCCATCACTGTCGTAGTGCAGCATTCTGAAGCACAAGTCGCAGAAATAGCAGGGATCTGCTGGAGCGAAGCAGTCGTCATTGGTCACCCACCTAGAGTGTAACGGGCAAAATATATTTATAAGAAACTCATAGACAAACAAATGCAGTACACAACCCTAAAAGCTTTTTACAAATAATAAATATCCAGCATTTAAGCTTCTTTCCTGCTGTAGCCTAGGTGAAATACTAGGCAGCGTGTGCTTTCTTCAGAACATGGCTAACATTAATGGGGTACCTATCACTAACATCAAAGCTTCCCTTTATATAAAGCAAGCCTTTGTGCACTCATAGTCTATTTTCAAAGAGTACACGGGGGTTCACAGATATTTGGACAAGAACTACAGCATCTTTCATATTTACAAAGCATTTGAATTCTCCGATGTACTTTACAGATAAACTGAGCACATTAGCTTTAGTTTTAAAATGTAGTTTTAAAATGTAAACCGTTGGAAGTTAAAGCTATCAATTGTGTCACTATCTATCTTTATTGCAACAAGTCCAGTATATATATTTTTTTTTATTAAAAAAACAGCAAATTACTATTTACACAGAGATTTAAATGTAAATGTACAGTTTTAGATACTTGCCACAAATACACTGATGTAAAATAGCGCTTATATTTTACAGTGCTAGCCAAGTAACAAGGTAATGGAAATTAACTAATGAAGATTATTTACATACATGGTTTATGATTGTGCCTTCTGTCCACAGCTGTTTTCTTATGACTGGGGTCTATATATATATATATATATATATATATATATATATATATATATATATATATAATCTTTGTCTAGTATTCCAACTATCGCCTCAGTAGGAGACTAAGGGATTTTTTCAATTGACCTAAACAGTGGCTGATCTAAATACCATCACAATCTTGATGTTAAATTGTGATCAAACCTGTGTCATTACACAAATACACTTGAGACTCACCCAGATAGAGATGTTTACTTTGTGGTAGTCTCTGTCTTTTAATGATTTAAAATTACAGAAATATTTAGATAAAGTACTCTAAAGACTGGGTAATGGATTGTCGGCTCACTTAAAATGATTAATTCACACTGTGAAGGCTGCGAAGCAGCTTTTATACATATGCGGACAGAAGTAAAAACCCATTTATAAAAAGCAACACTTCAGTATGGATGTACTAACCTTGCGATGTACATTTTGCATACTGCACATTTCCGGCTCAAAATCCAATGCTTTTTCCTCAAAAGTGGGTAGGCTGTTTTATCAAGGCAATCATCCTGATGTATAATTCTGATGCAACAGAGAGAAAAAGAAAATGAATTACCTACCAAAGTATGGAGAAGAACCCATTGGGCTGGATGGTGGTTTTGGTTTGGCACACTGGTCATGAATGCTATGTGAACAGACAGACATATTTTATGCTGTAAAATGTCTATGAATTTTAGGTTATAGCGGTTTGAGAGCAGAAACCTGACGCAGGGTTTCAAATTAGACCCTTTTATAATATGCTTGCTTTGTTTGGTTATTTTATAAAGAGATATTTGTATTTTATAACAGTGGACAAACTTAAATATTACTTTACGGTGTAAGGCCCTGCTACTCAATATGCACCTCAGCTGACCACCTTTAAAATAATATGGGCCCTATTCACAAGACAAAGTCTTGTTTTTTGCATCTTTCAATTTTTTCAAATTCTTTTTGGCTATTTGAACAATCAATTTGACAAGAAATACAAGCACTGATAAATCACAAAGTAGAATACTTAGTTTCAAGTTTTATTTTAAATAACATTTTTCCTACACTATACACTGTGCATTTTCAAGGTAATTAATGTGATTATTAGCTAGATAATCAAGATTTTATTTCTAGAAAAAAGGTGATACAATATATTTATACATGATGAGTGGGAAAGAATAGTATTCCTATACATTTCTTGCAACAGGGCTTTTCAACCAGGGGTACGCAGGAAATTAAAAGAAAATAAATGATCTAGAATTTATTTAACAGTACTTTATATTACAGTATCTCTAAACCACTGTGGATAAATATTTAATTTATGAAGATTACAGTATAGACTAGTTTCAACAGTATCATCCACCTGTAGGCATGAATGACTCAGAATGAGTGCGTTTCCACTCTAATTATCCTGTGCATCATTTCGAGTCAAAAATAGATACATTTATTACTTGAAACAGAAAAACAATGAAAGAAAACATAAGAGCCTTCAAGTGCAAAGCCACGGAAAGTTATTGACCAGTACCTTCGGAAAATACGCTGACTTTAGAAAAGTTTTTCACAGTTTGTTGTGTAACAACCTGAAATCTTGATGCATTTAAATAGGATTTTTTTTTTCCCCCCACAACCAACTCAACAGATTCAATGTGTGAAAAAATATGGGGGGTGGGGGGTGGAGAAATGAATTAAAAGACCTACAGCGTTCCATGGCTGAGATGAGAGAAACTGTCCATGTATCAACAATAGCTGAGGTACTCCACAAATCTGGCCTGTATGGAGGAGTGGCAAGAAGGAAACAATTTCTGAAAAAAACCCATGTCAAATCCTGCTTGCAATTTGCAAAAAGGCATGTGGGAGACTCTGAAAAGATGTGACAAAAGATTCTGTGGTCCGCTGAAACAAAAATGTAACTATCTGGCCTAAATGCAAAGCGTTATGTCTGGTGCAAACCCAACACAGCACATCACCCAGGTAACACTATCCCTACTGTGAAGCATGGTGGTGGCAGCATCATGCTATGGGGATGCTTTTCATCGGCAGGGACTGGGAAGCTTGTCAGGGTAGAGGGCAAAATGGATGCAGATACACTACCGGTCAAAAGTTTTAGAACACCTCAATTTCCAGTTTTTATTGAAATTTACGCAGTTTAATGTCTCAATGTACTCTGAAATTAAAGTATAGAACAAAAACAATTGGAGATAAAGAAATCATGGAATCGTTTTGTTTAACAAAATTTAATCTAAATTTTTTACTTAAAGTAGCCACCTTTTGCAGATATAACAGCCAAATACACTCATGGCATTCTTTCTACAATGGAAATCAAATATTGTTCGGAAAGTTCTTCCCAACACTGTTGTAGAAGTTCCCACAAATGTGTTGCACTTGTAGGTTGCTTTGCTTTCACCCTTCTGTCCAGTTCATCCCAAACCAGCTCAATGGGGTTTAAGTCTGGAGACTGTTCTGGCCATTCCATGATTTGAAGCCTACCGTCTTGTTCTTTTCTTCTAAGGTAGTTCTGACATAGCCTGGAGGTATGTTTTGGGTCATCATCTTGCTGTAGGATGAACCCCTGACCAACTAGGCGTATACCAGAGGGTATTGCACGGCGCTGCAAAATGCTGTGGTAGCCGTTTTGGTTCAGGGTGCCACTCACTCTGTGCAAGTCGCCAGACCATCAAGCTTCCTCCTCCATGTTTGATAGTTGGTGTCACACCGAGGAACCATCCTTTCACCTACTCGACGGCGCACAAAAACCCTGCGTGATGAACCAAAGATTTCAAATTTTCATTCATCGGTCCATAAGACCTTCTTCCAGTCTTCAGTAGTCCACTCGCGGTGCTTCATGGCCCAGGCAAGCCTCTTTCTTATTTTGCCATTTTAGCAATGGCTTTCTTACTGCCACTCGACCTGTCAAACCTGCAGCTCGAAGTCTTCTCTTCACAGTTGAAACTGAGACTTGCTTACTTCGACCAGTGTTAAGCTGTGCTTGAAGCTGTTGTCCTGTGAGCCGCCTATCACGCAAGCTGTTGACTCTCAGAAACTTGTCTTCTGATTTTGTTGTGGCTTTGGGTCTGCCAGACCTCTTCCTGTCAGAGTTTCCTCCAGTTTCCAAGCGCCTTTTGATGGTGTAGGAAACTGTACTCACTGACACCTTGGCTTTCTTTGCAATTTCTCTAAAGGAAAGACCTACACTTTAAGGGTTATAATGGTCTGTCTCTCTTCCTTTGTTAATTGCCTTTTTCTCGCCATTATGATAGCAATATACTACTTCCTGCAGTACAATGCTTTCCCAGTAATGCTTAAGAGGGTGTAGTAACACAGTCTGTTCCAACACTGCTTTTATAAAGACAGAGAATTTGAAAGTAATCAGCAAAAGTTGGGACACCTGTAGGAATTGTTAGCATCAACTTTCAAGGCTTAATTTACTTCCACTGCTCAGAACAGCTGTAAGTTGTTAACCCATTACTTGTTCCCTGAAAAAGTCCTTTTTGTATAACTCTGAAATGTACATTATTTTTCAATTTTTGGTAACCTAAACTTTTTTTTTTTTTTAACCTCTGGCAGTTTACCGCTTACCTTTGTACCATTTCAGGTTATTCACTGGACTTGAACTGCTTAAATTTCAATAAAAACTGGAAAAATGGGGGTGTTCTAAAACTTTTGACCGGTAGTGTAAACATAGACAAATCCTTCAGGTAAACCTGCTTCAGTCTGCAAAAGACCTAAGACTGGGGCAGAGATTCACCTTTCAGCAGAACAATGACCCCAAGCACACAGCCAAAACAACACTGGAGTGGAATTGAATCTGATTGAGAATCTATGGCAAGACTTGAAGATTGCTGTCCACCAACGATCCCCATCCAACTTGACAGAGCTTGAACAATTTTGCCAAGAAGAATGGGTGAATATTGCACGATCCAGATGTGCAAACCTGGTAGAGACTTACCCCAAAAGACTCTCAACTGTAATTGCTGCCAAAGGTGGTTCTACCAAGTATTGACTCAGGGAAGTGAATACTTATCTACCAAGTCATTTATGTTTTTTTTTTTTTTTTTTTTCATTAACTGTTGTTTCACAATAAAAAAATTCCCTTGCCTCTTCAAAAGGAAAAAAAAAAATTAAATGCATCAAGATTTCAGGTTCTAACACAACAAACTGTGAAAACGTCCAAGGGGGGTGAATACTTCCTATAGGCACTGTAAATGGTATTGTGATAAACATTTACAGTGCAGAGTATTTTGGATTCTTTTTAATAACTTTGCCCAATAAAATGCAAATATGTGCATTTTCCAAAGAGATTCCCAAATACTGTCTTTTGATTCTGTGCAGCCAAAGACTTGTAATTAAAAGTTTTAAGAATTACTGTTTGGTATTCTGTCCCAAACCAGCAATTGTCAATCCTAAACTAGTGACATAAATTATATATTAAATAAACGGAGGGGATTTTTCTAAACTTGTTAATCAGATTATTATGCCTTTTATTAAAACCGTGGTACCATTCAGTAAAGCGGAAATTGTAAAGGGGTACTTGAACTGAATTTTCAGACACAAGGGATACAGTTTTAAAAAACAAAATATTGAAAACCACTTATATTGATAAGATTTGTTCCATTTATGGTGTTTGCCAATACTGTTTTTCAGAAAAAACATAAAAATGTATAAAGAAGATTTGTTGTATATGCATGATTTACTTGCATGGGACAAACGAGACACGTTTTGTTCAGTAGATTGTGCAAGGCATTTGTTCAGCATGAATGTAGGATATGGGGTTTAAACATGAAGGATGTGCACTCATGTGTCTTTATAGTTTTATAGTGTCTTGTTTGGTGGGGTGGTGGCAAGTATGTATAGTACAGGTTTGCATATATATGCACAAAAACACTTTATTAAAAACCATCCGAGCCTATTTGACATGTTGTGGTATTAAAAAGAAAACCTGCAATGTGTGGTCTCTTCATTTTATATGTTCATTTATGGCCATTTGTAATTGAAATTGGAAGCCATGGAAGTTCATAGAAACTTCACTCAAACACTTTAACTGAACACATTACCCTGACACTGTGTTCAAATAACACTCCCCCGTTACAAACACACTGCTGCTCAGCATGGTTGTAAGTGGTAGCTTTGGGAGTAAACCAGAAATACATGACTTCAGTTTAGGTTGAGGGTGTTCCCAGTGAAAAGTGCTTCTGCTTGGACTGCAGGGTGATACCAGGACCCACAAGGATAACAGCTGTTGTTCACAGTTTAGCATGCAGTTGCCAGGTACAGAAGCTCACCTGATGTCTGTTATAATCACAACATGTTCGCAGTCTCCTTGATGACAGTACAGGTAAGGATACCCAATTTTTATACGCAAATCATTGAATGTTGTGTCTTCCATTTTAGCTGTCTGGAAGCGGTCATAGCCTCTCTCACGGGATTCTACCCACTCCAAGATGGTCCTAATGCAACACAATGAGAAGATGCTGGTCTTTAGTCTGAATGACAAAAATGTTCCAATAAACTTAACAATTCACCTAAAATAAAACAAGACTCATACAACTCCTGCCTTAGAATAATGGGTGGAGCCACTACACTGACTCTGTACAAGACAACTGCATTGTTTAAATGCCATTTTACAGTACTTGTGTAGAGATCTAGACACACACAACCTTTTACTAGCTGTTGAAATATTAGGAGAATAAGCAGTCAACATGTGTTTTTATTCTCCTTGCAAAAGGTAGTAAATACATACTTAAAGGGATTGAGTTGAACTTGGGAATGTTGGTATTTAGATACAAAAAAACATTTTTTTTTTAAATTAAATGTTAATTAGCACCATATACACCAAGGGGTTGTCAAGTTTAGATATACAAATTATATATTTGCATGTATCTCATTTTCATTTTAAAGTAATTTGTACCTGCATCTAAAATCAAAAGCAGTCTACTCCATTTTTTGTGAAAGGAAAACTAAATTTGATTAACTACAATTCTAGATTTGTCTTTTTATCTGGAAGGAACTCAAGTCTGTAAAGGAATGGCAAAAAGTCTACTTATTCAATACTACATAGCATCAAGTGCTATAATTGTGAAGAACTGTGATGCTTCTGACTGTTACTCCATACATCAGTGGGAGCACAAGCAGTGGCAAGAGGAGCCTGGGGCTTATTTTGGAGGCTGTTGTTTTTAATATGTCTGCTGGGTTACACAAAAATCCAGTATTTCTTTAACTTAGAGTACACAATTATTTTAGCCCCCAATTCTCCCCCAATTTAAAATGTCTCACCGCAGCAATTCCCCACACAGCTCAGAGGGACTGAAGGTCCAATGGGCATCCTCCGATCCCACGACCAAGCGTCTTGAGAACGGATGTCAGTGAGCTGCCGGCCCCTGAAGGACAAAGGCCAGCCAAATCCTCAGCAAGGACAGATGACTGCGCATAGCCGGGATGCACACCTGTGCTTCCCCAATTGCAAGGGCTCCTGGATTCAGTTCAATGCTAATATTTGTATTTATTTTTTAAACATGTTTCCTACAAGCCTTTACTTATTTATTTATTATTTATTTAATCAGGCTCGATACTGTACCTTTAGGTATATGCAAATGAATCACAATATATACATTCAGGAATAGTCAACTTGGGTCTGTGAGGGCCATTCCAGACCAGGTTTGACAGATATTATAGAATAAGAAACTACTTAAGGATCTGGAAAGCAGTTTAATTGGTTCAAGTAAACCATTAATAACATGGTTGGAACATAGACCTGGTGTGAAAGGCCAAAATTGCTCTTCCCTGCACTAAAGAAATGTTAACATTACATAATTCCACCCTGTATTGAAATGTCCATTCATAGCTTAATCAAAACCAGAAAAATGGTTCCCAAAATACAACTTTCAATAGCTACAGACATTCAGTACTGGTCACAGTATGGAACACATATATAATGGTGAGGAAACACTGCAGCTTTTAGTCAACATATAGCAAACATGGACTGTATACTTTGCTTGTACCAGCACCCAAAATGCACTTACTTGCTAAGGTCTTTGCACTCAGGGTATCTCATATCATTGTAGATCACGCCCTCAAAGTAAAAATAAGCCGACTTAAAGTGATCCTTAAAAACAATGAGAAAAAACAGGTTTTTTAGTCAGATTTACTGTCAATCCCACATTCAAAAAAGAGAAACGATGCGGAGTATTCTGTAACATAACGTTAAACACCAATTTCTCCCTCTTTTTTTAAGTTCAGGTCACAATTGAACCAGAAACTTTGAGTTATCCAAAGGAATGCAATTTAAAAAAACAACATACAACCAGCCATCCAAGAAAAAGTCAGAGAAACAGGAAAGGAATTAACTGGATGGTGAGGTCACAGATCACCCATTTCCCCACAATCTGTTTTTACTTCTGGTAACGATTGGTTTATGGCGCGTGTCGGAAGACCACCGCAGAGAGTTGCAGTAGTCGATTCGAGAGGAGATGAAAGCATTATAGAGTATCTCTGCATCCGGGAGGGAAAGGTAGGGATGGCCTTTTGAGATATTTGAGGTGGTAGAAGGAGGATTTGACTACAGAGGAGATTTGGGCATCAAAGGCAAGGTTACTATCCACAAGTACACCAAGGGTGGGGGAAGGCAGCAGCAGACTCCTGAGCTGAGTTTTCAATCCTACTAGAAGTTGTTCAGATTTATTGGTGTTGAGCTGAAGCAAAATGGCAGACATCCAGGCCTCAATGTCTTGGGGTTTGTGGCAGGACAGCGTAGAATAAATGGTGTCGATTTTGTTCTAAAAGAAAGAGAAATCATGGCAGGTACAGAGGAGGATGAATGGGAGGTGGATTCACATGGGAGAAGTACAGGCGTGGAAAAGTGCAGAGCAGTTTTAGTTTGAAAGCAGGTTGACGGCTGCATAAGAAACTAAACTTCAAAAAAAAAAAAAACCCTCAACATGGTCTTCAAGCCAGTAATCTGTGACACCTGCTTGATGTGCAGAAATCCGAGAGAACCCAGTGGAGCTAAACCAAGTGTGCTTAAAGTGCTGCGTGATCCAGGATTTGCATAAATTAGTAAGCATGCTAGAAATGGAGCTGGTAGAAGTGAGTTTTGGAAGGAAAAAACGCAACGAAGATCTTGAGGACTGTCCACAACCCAAATTCATAGAAGTCTGCATCACCCTAACAGACCTGAAGCCACCAGGGAGATGAAGTCAGAACGCTGGGTCTTCAGTAGGCAAAGCAGGGAAAAAAGAAACTCTTCACACAACCACCATAAATCAACAACCAACAGATTTGAGCTCAAAGGAACCAAACCAACATCATCCAGGATCCCATTGACAGTGGTGGCCAGACAGCAAAAAGAAGGGAGTCATGATTGTTGGGGACTCCATATTGAAACACAGCAAGTTCAATTGCAGTTTGGACCAGCCTTACTAGGTAACAGTGTGCAGCCTTCCGGGAGCCTCGGTCAAGCACATCACTGAAAACACAGGCTCCTAGAACGAACGCGTGGTAGTTTCCACATCGGTACAAGCAGCATTGACCAAAATTCCTGCAAAACAAATTCAGAATAGATAGGAAGGAAATTAAAAGAGAAACCCAAAACTATTTTCTGGTATACACCGGCACTTGCAAAGGACCATAGACAGCTGGAAATAATTAATCTAAACGCATGGCTGAAGATGGTGCACACGGGAAGGCTCATCTTTAGTTTCTTTCGTTCAAATGCAGCGACACTTCGCACACAGTTTAAATGGTAAGTTATTTTTTTTCTAGCAATTAAAAAGAAAACTCACCTTCTGCCAGTACTGCAAACGATTTTGTGTCAAAAAAAAACCATCTGATGGGGTTTGTGGCAGGAGAGCGTAGAATAAATGGTGTCGATTTTGTTCCGAAAAAGAAAGAGAAGAATTCATTTAGGGATGAATGGCTGGATGCAGGATTTGATCAATGGATTAACCAAGATTAATGTGTGTCATTTAGTTCAATGTAAGGTGATGGCCATCCCAATTGTATCTTATCTTTAGCTTTGTCCTTCTCCCATGCACTTGACACAGACACTTTTCAAGTTCAAAGCAGAAAATGTTGAACTGACACTTTGGTTAATCCATTTTAATGGATAAAAGAATCAGATATGATCAAGCGTGTGTCACCTTTACCATTAATCCAGTAAATGTTTTCTTTCTTTTTTCGGACACCAGGAAGAGGACTAAGATTGACTGTTTGCTTAAAACAACGCTGCCATGTTTGTTTCTGAATTGATCAGTTATGGATGCTGTGTTAGCTCTGAACAACTGAGTCCAGGTGTCTCAGATGTGCAGGCCTGTGCAGGTGGAGGCTCTATAGCTCCACCCCTTTACGCTAATAGGGTACAGGTGCTTACATACACATTCCATTGGTCCTCAGCCGCACACGAGGACAGATGGGCACAGACAAACAGCCAATAAGGACAGACAAGCAACAACGAATCATATGGGAAACACAAAAGGCACCACACGCTGGCAAGGACCACACAGACACAGACAGAGGCAAACACACCAGTGATAGGGAACACAATTACAGCGGGAATTACACCACAAAAACACAAGTGCACAGATCGCGACAATATCATGATTGCCGTACAGGCATGATTCATGATATAAAGCAGGTCATATACAAACCAGGTTTCACATTTGCCTATGACAGCACATTACAAGTAGCGAGAAAGAAAACTAACAGTGAATTAAAGAGCAGTGTTTTAATACTGTACATTTAATCGTTCTTTACATTTAAACAAATGCATTTAGTTTACTACAGAACAAATATGTTTTGTATCACTAACTGGAATGAAACAGTTTGTGTCATCTTAAAAGAAAAAGGCATGAATTGACGATTGATGAGAGCTATGAATTAGGCATTGCACTTGGTGTTTTTTTGGGGGGTTTTTTTGCGCATTTGTAGAAGACTGACTGTTAAAACTTTGGTGACGTTAGTGTTTTGCAACTGAATTGTATCCTGTTAAAACTGCCCACGCAGCATTTGACAGGCTGCACAAAAATTCAGTTTATCAGCTCAGATGATTATTGGTTGTTAGTTGTGCTGGAAATTAATTATATCCTGTGGTTACTTAGTAAAGCCCAGCCACATAGCATTTGACAGGCTGCACAAAACAAATAAGTGAGGTACAATAAGAGGTAATTCCTCAAAAAAACCTATGGGGTGCATTGCAAGTGTTTTTTCAACAATCGTGAAGCAGGAATCACTTGCACACAGAGGAAGAAAAAAAATACTTAAAATTAAAAACACCACAATCCACTCACTGATAACACTAACCCGACCTGAGCCAAGTACAAACCATAATATAAAAAACTACACCAGACCCAACTATTGTCAGGTCCTGCCAAGCCTGGGACAGGTAGCAAGGCTCTAGAGAAGCCCCATCTGGTGGGGGTACATCATTTGAGGATACACCGATTAGGCCATCTGAAAACTTCCCACGAGGAGACAACAGTGTTCAGGATCTCAGGGAGAAGCTGACATTCTTTTCTTTTAAAATGCTGCATGAACACCTTTGAATTTAGTCTATTATCACCTGGCATTGGGCCCCTTGTAAAATGGTGTTAGCTGTAATGAGTTATAGGTAAAACAAAAACACCACATTGTCCTTTTTTTGAGAACAGAACTGCAGCTAAGCTTGCACATTATAGTATAGAGTACACTGGTATTTAAGTTACATGGACAATGCAAAAATTAGCTAAAATGAGTGGCACACTGAGAAACGGTACAGTAAACCTTTTCAAAGTTGGATGCCCATGGTGGCCCAAAACCAAACATGACAGTGTTATGGCAAGTAATTCTAATTTGTTTGTCCAAACTCTGCGGTTTGGTGTTCTGCAGTGCAGTGAAGCAGGTTTCCAGAACAGAAGGAACCTTACCTTGCTGACATGCTCCACAGCTAAGTCGGGGGTGTTGCTGAACTCTCCACTAATCTGAAGGTCGCTCACACAGCAGAGAGCATCCCTTAGCTGTGTCAGTTTCTGACTGCCCAGAACCTGTATCGTCTGAAGGGGTTTGCTCTCCTTGTACTAAAAGGAAGGAGAAAGGAATAGTTAGGTTTGTAAAAATATCTACAATGGAGACTCTGTAATAGCTGGTGCAGCACAATTTAAACTCCAAATAGAACAAAAATGGGTGAAACAATGCCTTGTTACAACTCAGTCAACAGATCGTTTTCATGGCAACGGTAATTACATAATCCATAAATTACAGCATCACGCACCGTCCCTTCTGTTTGTGAATTCACCTCCTTGGTCGGCCCGTAAAACTTAACTCCTTCACTTATTCCAGACCCCAATTACTACCTTGTTCTTGATCAGCCATTGTATTTGAAAAAAATGAAAGCGTTTAACACCAACGACAAAAATACCCAACACGTCCGTTATACATGCAAGTCACGTGGGAGGTTCACTTTCTGCTAAAGCGAATCAATGCACAGCCTTTCACACAGGAGTAAAGGCAGTTCAGTGCCGTCTCTGAACCACCTCACAAAGTGGTTCTGTGACGGCACAGGCAATTCACACACACCAAAATGCCACTAGTATATACTAGTTACACATGTCTTAAATAAACAGACCACAGAGGAAGAAAAAAAATGACATATTGAAACAATATGAAATATTGTTTGTTGAACATGTTGATTTAGTTTACCTGGTGTGATATGATCGGATACAGGATGTTCATAGTTAGGATGATCTCCCCCTCCTCCACCTGATCCTCTGGGTCCGCAGGTGTCTTGTCTAATCCTAGACAATGCTGAAAGGAACATGCAAAGTGAAATGACTGGAGACACCTCTTTGCAGCAGTGAACGTGTGAATCAAACAGCTATTTATAGGAATGTATTTACTTATTTTCTTAATATAGGTTCGATGCAGGTATAGTGGACCTGTGCTGTGGAAGTGGTAGCCAACCCCCCCCACACCAGACTGTTAGGAAATCTGGAGATCACGGAGACTTCACTTGTACAGCCCTAACAGTTCTCAAGATGCTGTTCTCAATGTGGCTTGTAAGATGAAAGTAAGGTTGGGTCAAGCATTAGTAATGTAAAGTGTTTGCCATCTATCAACAGTGTTCAATCGGTCAAATTAAACCTGTATTTTGCCAGTATGTAAAAGAGTAATAGAGGCCTCTTGATCTGCTTTGTTTCAAAGAGTTCACAAAGCCACAGCATCCAACATCAAGGGAGCACTGGCAGCCACTGAAAAATGGAAACTCACAGCTTCTGATAATCTCTGTTCATATACAATCTATTTCATGGATCCATAGTACTCGTGACATAAAAAAAAACACAACAGACTAACTCCTGCATGTAGGCCAACAGCAGCATTAATAAACTATAAAGGCAAAGTGGCATTTTTTGTACAAGACTCCTCCAATAGTCTTTATATAGACCACTGAGTGCTCTTTAAATACTTCATTAACACATATTTCACACACCCAGATTAGAACTAAATTTGGGCAGCCTAATGTTACCTTAAGTAAGGGAGTCCATGGTTTCTATTAATCAGGATCTGTACAACAGGAAATGTACACAGTACTGCAAATTCATCTTTCATGCTCGTTGTCACAGTTCTCAATATGTTTTAAAAAATAAACTGCAGCAACAATTTCCGCTTTCTCACGCAAAACTCTTTTAACCAATTCCACGTGCTGCAGTGAAACAACCCACATCTTTCCCGCTTGTCAGCTAAAGCAGGAAACAAATTTGTTACAGAAACGTAGATAATTTTGTCTCAAATCATCTAAAATTGAATTGTGTTCCAGTAAGACTACTGAAGAATTGTTCAATGTTTGAGGTAAAAAAAAAAATATACAGAAAGACCAACAGAAATTAAGGGAATTGATTACCATACTGATTAAAAAAAAGGTGATTATCTCAGTGGCCTGAAATACAAACAACAACAACAACTAGATATGAGATTTGTTGTGAAATAAAAGCAAAGATAAATCAAAAGGGCTGTGTCATATCAGTTGGAATGATTTGTAAATGAAGAAAATGGAAATGTTAAAAAAATTGTATCATGGATATACCGAGGTTGAAAATGATTAGTGCAACCAGCTACCGGAGAACTTCCAAGACTGTTCCCTCTCCTGCCTTCCGTTACCTCAAGACTCACCTGTTTAGACTGCACTTGTAGATCTCCCTACCCCTCCTCTATGTGCTGTACTCGCCTGTCCTAAGCACCGTGTTACTGGATTCTCAGCTGAAGCACTACCATGCACTACTATTATGTCTGTATATACAAATGGTTTTAATCCTAACTTGTTGCATTTTATGTTATATTTTAGTAGTATAATTTGCACTTACTGTAAACTATACTGTATTTAAATATTGTTTTGCATTGTAACCTTGTAAGCCGCCTTAGATAGATGTCTGCCAAATAAACGAATGAATGAATGAATAAATACATATACATGAATAAATAAATAAATAAAATAAAATCTGACTGCTGTACTATGGTGCTTATCTTGGCAATAGCAGAGTTCAAATCAGCATGAAGTTTAACATCTACTCTCATGTAATGGAAATCTTAATCCCCTAAGTGCCCTAACAGGGTAAGAGACAGCACAGTCCTCCTCCAGACTTACCACCTCATTGGCGTAGGTTTCATTCCTGCAGATCCGATCTATAATAAGAGTTTCTTCCCGATAATCCAGTCTCTTTTTCCTCTTTCTAGTAGAGTAAGAAAAATGTTCAGAGGGTATTTTCAGAGATTAATTTTAAAAAGCTAATCCCACTTTGCACACATTTACCAACATAGCATTACTCTTAGGATCACAAAATAATTCAAGTACATCTAACCTAATATGTACTACCACCATTTTGTAGCATTTCTATGTATGAAAGACACATACTTTGTATATTTTTTGTAGCAAATTAGACAGAAATTGACTGATGGCTCCTTGCATGTATTTCAGTTCATATACCAGTCTTTCCATTTCAGAAGGAACTTTCCAAACACACTGAAAGCATGCAAGTTATAGGAGGACCACAGGCAGACAATCAGACAAATTAAATTAAATTTGGAAGTGCAAGACGGACCGTTTTACACCAACTGCTATGACAAAAATACAACTACCACAATCTTTCAAATGTTAAGTAATATCTACTTTGTTTCATTAGCTCTATGTACTTTAACTGAGCAAAATATGTTGAAATACAACAATCAAAAGTAAACTTTTGAAAATGATAAAACATACATTTAGTAGTACATTTACTAACATTATTGCCAATTTCTATTGATAAAATATTTAGGAAACCATTTTCGTTACTAAAGTTACAGTATTTTGGAAAACAAAATATCAGAACAAAACACTTGTAAATGTGTCTTTTCAATCTCATCCCTTTAAGCTGTAAATCATACATCTATGTATTTATTTATGTATGATCTATTTTGAAGTGAAAATCTATTGCAAATCCAATTTAAAGGCTAACGTTTTTTTTTTTTTTTTTTTTACTAACGTTACTGTCACAACCATGCTTGTGCACAGTAAAGCACATTAAGTTAGGTTTTATTTTTATACTAATCTTTAACTGAGGGGTGCATATACTCTGACAAAGGTGCATGGGCTTATATATGAAACAAAGGAGCAATTGCATTCTCACAAAACAGTGCATTCCCTAATAAGCCCACGTGCCTATCTGGGTGATTATGCAGATTGCCAGATACCTCTGACTAACTGCTTCACAAATGAATCAAACTGTTCAATTAAAGTTATAAATCAGATTTCTAGGCTTGCTAGAGAGTCAGGGTAAGCAATTCTTTCTGATTACATTCTTACAACATGAATATGCCAATACTAGATTTACACCATATTATTTACGGTACTTCGCTCTTAAACACAAACTGTTCCAACACTATAAAGCTTGCTCATTAATTCTAATAGCAGCTCTGTCTTGTACTAGCACAATTAATCTTGACTGGTCTGCCAGTCAACCCAGAACATTTATTTAGAAAAATATTTAAACAAGGCCACTGATTTTTATTTTTTTTAATTTTATTTATTATTTTCTTTTTTTAAAATACTCAAGCCGATTTGAAATTTAATGAGTAAGCCAACTCACAAGTTCAGAGCTACCCCTCAAAAGATTACCATTTACTACCCATGTAAAATGACTGCAACGTGATTTGTTTATCGATTTTTGGCATCTAGTGATACCAAGATACTTAAAGGATAACGAAACAAGCAGACATGTTTTTAATAAAATTCCTAACTATGATCTTTTCAGTTCGGTATCGGGTGTATGGTTAAACTTGTGTTGAAACCGTGTTAAATATTCTGCTATTTTAGCACAAAATAGACAGTTTAGAAACTCTGACGCAATTCATAAATAAAACGTATTTGTTCTCTGTATCAAATGCATTATATTAATCTTGCTGTACAATAAATAAACACTACTGTAGTACATTTAAAAGCAAAATAACAGGTAATGTTTTAGAGCCCTGCAAGTTTCTTCAAAAACATATTTTTTAAACACTCTCCTTTTTTTTTTTTTAAAAAAAATGCCTATTTGTACAGTAAACCACGGTCACAGAACAAAGCTTATAAATAAATAAAATGTATATGAAAAATTAGCTTTAATGACAAATGAAAACAAAACAACTTTTTATGAAGGCAATATTTATTTCTGTTGTACTGACCATCTAATTTCCTAAGCAAGTTACATTCAGCCAGGCGGTGCAATCTACACACAGGCTACACCTATGTATAGATAGATATCTGATCATGCTTACTGCAAGCAGGTGACACCCACACCGCTCATCAGATACACCGGGGGTTCCCAAACTGACAGTCTATGTATTTGTATTAATAGTGAACAGCAGGCACTGGCGGCAGCTGTAACTGCAGTAAAATAGTGTAGCAAGGGAGTATTAGCGAACTGTCAATCAAAGCAGAAATTCACAAATAGGAGCGAACAGATTGCCTTCTTTTGTAGACACGTTCTCATACTAACTTTTGTACTCTATATCATTCATTTAAAAATTAAACTGATGCTTATGAAATGCGTTTTTGTGACTATTAACATTTAAAATAGAGTACTTTGATATATGTTTCAGTATAACTTAATCAAGTTATTCATCAAACTGATAAATCTTGTTACACACCGGTAACTGGTTTATTAAAATGTTTGGATATGCTGCTATTTTACTGATTACTGGCTCACTCACAGTCATCTTAAAATAATGCTAGAATATGTTTGTTGGAAAATAATAATAATAATGTTAATAATATTATTATTATTATTATTATTATTATTATTATTATTATTATTAATAATAATAATAATAATAATAATAATAATATTTTTGACTGATTCAAATTTCGCTGCAGATGGATTTATTTTCAGAAGTTTTCTTTTGGTTAAGCGGCGTACCTGCACTCCATGATTTTTTACATTTATTTTGGCGGGGGGTGGGGGGGGTTGCAAGTCAACTGAATGTGATTTTGCAAGTTGTATTTGGTTGTGCAGAGTAGTGGTGAAAAAAGTAACTTAAGCAAAGCTCTTGATTCCCTGTGTTATGCGCATTTGTCTTATTTGTGCATGACAGTTCAGTGTGAGCTGTAACTGCTAGACATTTTAGTTACACAGTGTTCAGAAATTAGGATTTAAGAGTTATGTTTTTGTGCATGTTGTACTGGCTTTACTCTAAAGTGATTCCTGTTCAGGCATTTATGAATGGGAATAATAATATACATGCACTTATTTCTTATTTTATGACCAACAAAAATAACTGCATTTCTAAAATTTCAATTATACAAAGGTATCTAATTTAAAGCTTTGATAAAAACATCTGTTTAGTTTTTGTAATTTCTTTTATTTACTAACATTAGAACATAAGAACATAAGAAAGTTTACAAACGAGAGGAGGCCATTCGGCCCATCTTGCTCGTTTGGTTGTTAGTAGCTTATTGATCCCAAAATCTCATCAAGCAGCTTCTTGAAGGATCCCAGGGTGTCAGCTTCAACAACATTACTGGGGAGTTGATTCCAGACCCTCACAATTCTCTGTGTAAAAAAGTGTCTCCTATTTTCTGTTCTGAATGCCCCTTTTTCTAAACTCCATTTGTGACCCCTGGTCCTTGTTTCTTTTTTCAGGCTGAAAAAGTCCCTTGGGTCGACACTGTCAATACCTTTTAGAATTTTGAATGTCTTTAAAAAAAATGTATTTTCATTCAGTGCATATTCTGTGAAATTTCCATCTTTCACAATATTTATTCAGAGGAATAAGACAGTTTAGACTAGGTTTATTTATAATGTTACAGGTTTAAACATATCAAATGTTTTTTATTTGACATTTTCCCAAGGAGTGCCAGTGGGCCGCAGTGCCTAATGCAGATGAACCACTTAAATACACGATAAGCTCATTAATGCTCAGAGGCAGAGTTCATGAGTAAGTAAATGTCATTTTATTATATTATATATATATATATATATATATATATATATATATATATATATATATATATATATATATATATATATTCTAATATACGTTAATTATATCTAAAAGAAGATGGTGTTTGCAATTATTCAGAGGGTTCTGTAGTACCAATACTGAGTTACTGCCTTTACCTGGCTTTGAATCTGGAGAATCATCCTCTGCTGGGACCAATAGCCGTCCTCATTCCATTCACATAATGTGATTTGGTAACCATTCAACTGTCAGCCCTACCAGCTCCGTGTAGAAATGTCACACTGTCACATGACTTGAATGAAATGAGGTAGGCTGATTAACTCCAATACTTTCTCTAGAAAATCTCAAAAGCAGCTCCGCGCAAGGGCAGTAACAGAACCCAGCAGCTCTCAGATTGATGGCAAGCATTTGTTTAAAAGTGTACTCGCCAGTCACTGTTGCTGGGACATTTAGGAAGCAAATAACTTGGCATCCCTCTACAAGCTTTATTAAATGAAAGACTGAAAAAATGCACCTTACTTTAAAGAAGCCAGACTTGTATCATCTGGTATCAACTCCAGATCAGGAGTCTCTTCTTCTGAATTGCACTTCAGTGTGTCCAGGCTGTTAGGAAATCAGTCATAAGCAAACAACAAATTACAAATCTGGACATTAACCATGCAAGCAGTCATCAAGGAGTGACACAGCTTTCCTTTCCTGTTTGAACATTCTTCCAAATTTAAACAAATATTGAATTAGTGCAACAAAAATGCATCACAGAGCCCCACTGTGAAGCACGCCTGTTTTAGGACCTGGACCTGGGACAGCTGTGTCTTCACACAGAAACAAAAAGACCCAAAACTCCTCAAAGCATCCCTGTAGCCTCTGTATACTGGTGCTCTCAATAATGTCTTATTCTTAAATACAGCTGGAATGCCAGAGTGTAATCATTAACCACATGGGGCAATTTGTTTACTGTGTTGCATTTAAGAGCTAAAACTAATTTCAATAGCAATACAACTAGTGGCTGGGGTAATGGCTTTTGAAAACATATATAGGCTGTTCCGTGAGACCACCAAACTCATTTGTCTAAACATGAATGAGCCCAGTGCTTACCCAAAGTGTCACATTTTGTTTTCTGGACAGCTTCACTGCACAGTACCTCCCTGTATGGTTCCTAATGATGTAAAGGTAAAACGTACAACACGAGAAACTAAGGGGACAATTTAATTAAATAATAACCTACACCAGGGGAGGCTACCACTAGATTTTATTTACGCATTTTACAATTCACCCCTTTGGATTACATCAGCCATCTACACATGTTGTATTCCACTGTCTCACTATACAATCCAGGAATGGCGCTTATCCCAGCTGGGTAGAAATTGTTCAAATCAATCCCTAAATCAAGTGAACAAAGTTTTGACTTACACCTTCATTCTCAAAATTAGAATCACCTCACTAAAGACGGAGCACTTAACTCAACCTGCTGACCCGCTATGCCCCTGCACGCAAGCTGAGGTCCTCTGACTCCAGCCTGCTTGTTATCACCAAGCAAAAGCGCACGCCACTTGGAGAACGCTTGTTTAGCTTCATGGCTCCGACTCTTTGAAACTCTCTCCCAGATTTGGTGCTTGACGCACCCACCGCCACTCGCTTTAAGACCCTTTAACTCTCAAGACCCACCTGTTCTCTCTTGCTTTCCGTTGCTGCTACAATTTCATGTATTATATTACTATCATGTATTATGCACTTTCCACTGTATTAAATGTACCATTTCATGTATTATGTACTTCCCTCTGTATTTAATGTATTATGCTTATATATCATGTATTATGTTTTTTTTCTGTATTTGAAGTATTATGGATTTTCTTGTTACTGCATCTTGCGAAGCGCTTTTTTATTAAGCTTTAACATGTCATTTAAAAAAATAAAATTAGGAAAATAAAAAAGAATTAATTTATTAAATATTGGTGAAAATGTTACCGCGTATTAAAGTTCAGTTCGGGGCGGTGAGAGTGGGTGTAGCGGCCGCAAAACACTTTATACACCATGGCAAACCCGCTTAGTTCTTCTCAACACTCATTTCCCGTCAACAGTTTTTCACTGGGCTCCGCACCTTCCTTCTCAGCATTCAGAAGAATTTCTGTCTTCCTTATCCAACAGAACTAATTGAACTAAACGCCACATTGCGCATTCATTCACCTTACCTCATTTACCGTTACTAACACCATTTATTTGTCAACGTGCAACTTCATTCCGCGCCACAACATATGCAACTTACACCTAACCCCTAAACCTAACCTCTACCCCCAACACATAAAACTGTCACTATCAAACTTTTACTATTGTTTCAACCCCGTTTCTTTTGCACCCTCTAGCGGCCTCTACAGGCTACTACTGTCGACGCTCACCAACCTGAACTGAAAGGTAATACGCAGTATACATATCATAAATAGATTAATCATTTCTGTTTTTCCCTCACTTTATTTTTTGTTAAAATTACCCATTAAAGCTTAACTACAAAAAATGAGCAGAATTTTCTACTTTGAGTGTGGGTTAAGTGTACCGTAACCAAAATCTGCTGTTTAAATAATAAAGCGGGAAACATATTTTGCAAAAAACAAAAACAATCATGTAAACTAGTTCTGATTAAAAGTTTAGAGACAGTTTACCGCAGAGTCGTAATAGTACAGTCTCGCCATTACGAATTGGAATCACGTTCTTAACAATTGTTTAGATCAATAAACACATAATATAACTTGGGCCCACTTGTTGTACTAATTTAACTTTCTGTAGAAATACGAATGCGCTGGCCCGGCAGCACAGAGAAACTAAACAGAATGGCAGACAGTAAATACTGTTTGTATTAAGAACAATCTACTACTGTTGCACCGCTTGTTACCGACCTGCAAATCATTTTGATTTCATCCGTTGTTTCTGCAGAAATGCCCATCTCTTCTCCAAACGCAGCATCCTCTTCTGTAGATTTGTCGATCTCTCTGTCGTGAAAAGAAAAATATTTCCTGTCCAGCCTTTCTCTCCATAATCCTGCAATTGAGCCGACGTGAATAACATTACTGTTTATATCTCTAACTTCGTATGTCGGTATGTTTCTGTCAGTTTCATATTTTGCTTCTGCACTGCTGCACGCCGCCATGTCTGTTATTGTAAAGTGACAGCACAGAGGCCGGATACATTAATGTAACGGAATCCTGGGAGTTGTAGTTTTCAGCTCCCAGGTCGCTTATATGAAATAATAACCTATCGATTATTTTTGCATAGTATTCAGTTTTACATTATAAAATCGCTTTATAATTGCACGCGTTAGCATGGCAGAGAGATTTCACCTGTCACTTAAACATCTCTGTTTTGTAATCCTGTATTAAGTCATCAAATTGGGCCAAGGTGTGTCAGTGAATCACTGGAATTTTATTACAGCTGATGTTGGAGACCATTTTCTTTGCCTCATCGTGACCAAAATATACTGAGAATTGTTTTTAGTATTAAAGACTTCAATGGCCTTAGTCAGTGGCACACCAATTGTTAAACAGTTGACATTTATGTTAATCCCTTGCCACGTCTCTAAATTCTCTCAATAGCTTGTCCTGAAGCATTTTATTGACTCAGCAATTTTCTAAATACATGGACATGTAGGGGGTTTGAGTGGTGTGGACAAACCTTTGCCTGTTTTTTTTTTGGGTTTTTTTTGCATCATCAATGCTGATGCTCATGTAAAAATTCTGGTAAAGTACAAAAGACAACTTAATTTTCTCTGTTGGTTTGCTGTGTAACATGGTTTTGGAGGTTGAATAGTAAATACCAAGCAGTCATATAAATACTGCCAGCTATAGCTTGAAACCATAGTTTTACCTGGGTAGAATGTCAGTTCTGGTTATGGCCCTGTCTGCACCTGTTCTAGTTTAGAAAGACATCGGATTCAAAATCTCTGTGTCACAGTGTAAGATTTTTGGATGGTTTTTTGCATGCTCTTGACATTCATTGACCCACTTCTGCAGTAGTTTCTTTTTACTTTTACTCCAAAAAAAAGTCTGGTGGTGAGACCAATCACAACATTTCAGTATCATACTGTAACTCAAGAGTAAACTTCTTCAATAGCTCCTCTTGAAAAGGCAGAACACTGAAAGAAGGAAATACATAGGTTCTCATTCAGTTAGTTCACTGACACTAGGAGGTGACAAAGCCTGAAATAAAACTGGGCTTCATTTCTTTTCATTTCACCAGTCCTAAATCTAAGATGACAAGCATTAATGTGCTGTTTCATCAGAGTGTGTACTGTCAGCTTGCATTTTCAAACACTGCTTTCTTGGATATAACTCTTTATTATATCCCTTATTGGTTTGCAGTTGATTTTTTGTTTTCTCTTTTATCCTTCTATGACATTATTAGTTCACTTCTGGTGAAGAATGCATTAGGAATCCACACTCATTTCTTAATACTTCTTATTTTACAATCTCTTTCTGTGCTGTGCTGTGTAACAGGGCGGAGGCTGGTTACAAAGCGGCAACCACGCACACCGGAAAGAGCATCTTAACCCATCTGCAAATAAGCCAGGCTGCTCTGCATTCGTGGTTTTAGAGCAGTGGTGCACAACTCAGGTCATGGAGAGCCGGTGTCCGTCCTAGTTTTTGTTCTAACCATACCCTAAATTAGTTAATTGGACCAATTAAGCTTATAATAAGGTCCAATAAAGTACTTTAGGGTGCAGTTGGAATAAAAACCTGCAGGGACATCGGCCCTCCAGGACCAAGTTGTGCACCACTATTTTAAAGCTTTTAACCTCATCTCAGCTCACCGATGGGACACAATCCGTAACGGCAGTGTCTCACACAACACTGGCGATACATGTGCATGTGGTTCATATCAGTGTGGTATAATAAACAATGTCATACTAGCATGAAACAGTTTAGTAGTAGGAGGGAGCTGTGTGACACAAGCAAATATTTTCAATCAATAATGAAATAAAGTATTAAAAAATGTAAATCTACAGAAAAGTTATAGGGCTTTTAAGAAAGTACTCTGAACCAGGAAATGCCTGCTTCACAGTACTTCAGTCTACTGTAAAGAGCCAGGAAAAAAAAAAAAAACAAAAAAAAAAAATAAAACAGTTACATAACTAGTACCAAACAATGTAGGCGTACATTTGAGTGTTTAAAGTAACCTTGTTTGTTACTTTTGTAATTTTACTTCCTGAACCCCCAAGACACAGTATGAGGTCACCCTGTGTATAAAGTGATGCAGAGACCTCTATATGATAACACTATGTAACACAATTTTTGTTCCTGGGTAGTAAGTGTTATTTCCTAATTGCTTATGCCTCAAAAGTATAGAACATGGCTATTATTCCCCACAAACTTTGCTTTTGTGACCAGGACAGTGATATTTCAAAATATCACTATTTCCAATGGGAAAATGGGAAAATGTGTGTCTTTTCATTCACATAAAGTCAGAAAAAAACAACATATGAATCCAAATTAACATGTATTTAATACTAAAGTAATACAAAGATGACTACAAAAGATTTAGAAGTGAGTAGTTTTTCGAGATTTACAATTATACTGTAAATACAGACACACACTTGCCAATTTTCCCATTGGAAATAGTGATATTTTGAAATATCACTGTCCTGGTCACTAAAGCAAAGTTTGAGGGGAATAATAGCCATTTTCTATACTTTTGAGGCATAAGCAATTAGGAAATAACACTTACTACCCAGGAACAAAAACAAAAAAAAAATTTGTTACACAGTGTAATCTTTTTTTTTTATGGAATGTTTTGGTCAGATTCAAAAATCAAACTAACACATTCTGAACTGCCAATTTAATTGTGGCTGACATTACTACACATTATACAGTAGTGCTATTTATACCATTATACATGTTGCTATGCAACAGCTTTATCCTTTAAAGAGTATCTCAGAGCAGATGTTAAAGTATAAAATAATTGAATAATAATAGTATTTTATAGAACAGGATAAAAAAAAGAAGGAAATGTGATACCTTTTATTGGACTAACTAAACAATAATTAGTCACAAGCTTTCAAGACCTCAAAGGTTTCTTCTTCAGGTGAATAGTAGGAAAGAGAAATTGTGTTTACATTCGAAGGTGGCATCAGAACTTTAACAAAAAGAACCCATTTTGAATCACTACAATTCGAATGTAAGGAAAAAAGCTGTGTCAAATAAATAAATAAATAAATAAATAAATAATAAATAATAAATAATGACAATAACAAAGACAACATAAATAAATACATTATATGAATAAAATGCAAATAAGCAAAGAATTGTAAGTGTACCAATATATGAAAAGAAATAATAGTCCAAAAAATCAATTAAGAAATTATAAAAATTACATATATACATATTCGCACACACAATTTGAAAAAGGGAAACTGCTGTGTACCAAAAGGTGCAAAATCCAAAAGAATCAGGTAATGTAGGTACACAAAAATTTCAATAATTGATTAAAAAAAAATCCATTGTATCCATTGTATCAGGACATCATGCCATCATCCTCCGGAACTTTTCTTTTGAGACAACTTGTTTACAGCACTTTTTCCTACCCAACTGAATAAGGAGGTTGTCTGTATATATTACAAATTGCCATCTAGTGAATGCCACTCACTCAGTGTAATAATATATTAACAAACACATTCCAGATAGTTTCTGTTTGTCCCCGGTTACAGTTGAGATTCAGCTCATAATTTAAATTGTATCTTCACAATTGATTCAAGTTATACGGTGATGATAACGTGAAAGGAGGGGTTATTTGGTAGGTTTGTCTGTAGCTGAGACCTCGAGGAGGTGTGTTTTAAAAGTAATAATTTATAAGGAGGTGTGTTTTATGAATGTGCTTGTATCAGTACCAGGGTTATTGACTGAATCCGGCGGAAAGCAATCATTCCAAGGAAGACTGAACTAAATAACTACAGTACGTTCGTTCACTTTGCCGTTGAAGCTAAGATTGGTTCATGTTATTGTTATTATTTTAAATAATATATAGACTTTGTTTTTCCACGTTCTACTTTCAGACTATGGCTTATGTAGGAAACGGAGCAGGACATGATGTTGATGAGGTAAATTAATTTGCTCGTTTAATATTATACTACGGAGACTTGTATTACTCAAGACATTTAATGTATTTTTCAGGCTGTGTACCGATTACTTTTACAGGTGCTCAGTTTGGGTTGCAATTAATACAATTATGTTGCCATTTTTAAACGGTATCGTACACAATAGAGTATCACACTTGTGACTATGAAGCTTGAATTAACAGTATTAAGGTACTTACCGTCTTTAATATAATCTAGCTACAGACAGTAGCTGAAGGTTTTGAAATCCAGAGGCAAAACACTGGGTGAATGTTGTCTGGTTTAACAGTAGCAGCAGGTGCAAAATAAGTGTATTGGTTAAAATTTGAATTTTCAAATTGATCTGTTTATCTGACATAACATATGTGTATCTGTTCAATTAATTTGGGCAAACCGTTTTTTTTTTTCTTCATGACAAATTATGGTATGCTTATTTTCATAAGACAAAATTATGGTATGCTTATTTTCATAAGACAGCAAGCGGTGTATGGTTACTTTAATTTATATTTAGTGACACTTATTTCCAGTATGTGTAACTATAAAATATTTAACAGCGCACTTTTTTTTCTTTATTATACTGCACCGGTCGGTCTTTCGCTCCCTGTTTCGATGTTGTTGTTAGGCGCTCTGCTTACCTAAAGGTTGGTTTATACTTTAGACTGCGACCCAATTTTTGGCCTCAGCCAGTGGTCTCCAACGGTCTGAATGACGTCATCCGCACTACCTCGAGCTGCATCATTTTTTTTTTAAAGTCATAAGGCTTTTTATTGTATGTCTGCGACGGCAAAACACACAGGATGAGATGATGTTGAAAAAATCCAACATTTGTCGCATGGTCCCAAGCCAGTGAAGCGCAATAGAGCAAGTTTTTGGGGTACTCTTAATACAAGAAGTTCATAAACATGAACAACAGAACAGGATTTTAAACTTGCCCCTAAACTGAATGAATTGAAAGCTTTTTGCTAAAATGAATATTGGTGCTTAAATAACATGCGCTCGGTTTTGTGAAACACTTGTATAATGTTATTATGAAACTTATGTTACATATTTTTATACATAATAACGCATTTGTATATATATATATATATATATATATAATTAATATTATATATTATTACAATATACCGTATATTATTATATATTTGTATATTTATACGTTATTATGTATGTATACGTTATTTATATATATATATATATATATATATATATATATATATATATATATATATATATATATATATATTTTATTGTAGCGACCCCGGCACCTGCAAGCAGGTGCATCACACAGGGTGAGGCAATCCACACACAGAGGGAGGACGGGCGCGAACCCGTGACCACTCCTACTAAATTATAGCACCGATACCGCTGTACAAAAGAGCCGGCTCCTTTCCCTGTGCACGCTACACTATATATATATATACATACATACATACATACATACACACACACTGTGTGTAACTAATAAGTTAATGTCGCTATTGCTGTTTATTTTCTGTTCAGTAGTATTAAACCGCCCAACATACAATTACTGTCCAGTAACGTTGCTCAGCTGTTCACTATGTCTGATCGGAAGCAGCATGGAGAAAGTTGAGTTACTCACATAACTCTTCCTGGGATGATGCACTCGGTCCCGCCCACCGAGGGATTAAAACCGTCATTCTGAGGAAGCCATTTCTCTTTTTCCATTGAACCCGTGAGGGCAACCGAAGCGAGCTCGTGGTTGGTGGTTGTCTCCTCTTTTAGGGAACCAGGGTTACGTGAGCAACTTAACATTCCCTTTCAATTCGAAGATGACCACCAACGACATTATGCATGGGATAATGTATACCAGAGCCGTCGCAAGGGAGAAGGAATGGCAGCATATGAGGGACGCATCAGAACTGCATAACCCCAGGGTTAGCGGTGTGAGCTTACACTCTGAAGGACCCTTGTGCTTAACAAAGGCAGGACAGGATCTACTACATTAAGGCGGTAGAACCTGGAGAAAGTATGTGGCGTAGCCCAGCTAGCCGCAGTAGAAATATCAGACAGCAAAGCCCCTCTGAAGAGGGCCCAAGATGTAGCCAACCCTCTAGTGGAGTGTGCGGCTACCCTCCCAGGTGGGGGCAAGCCAGCACCATCATACGCAGTCGAGACTGTGTCCACAATCCAATGTGACAGAAGCTGCTTTGAGAGGGGCTGTCCTAGGGTCTGTGTTCCGTGACAGACAAATAGCTTGTCGGACTGATGCAGAGCTCTTGTCTTATCCACGTAGCATCTCAATGCCCGCACTGGGCAGAGGAAATTCAATCTCTCATCCTCCTCCGAAGAAAATAAGGGTGGATGGAGGAAAGCAGGGTTTGTATGCAATGACACCTTGCTACCATCTTCGCTAATACGCATGCAGGAGTTATGCACCCACAGCGCCTGCAGCTCACTGACCCGCTTAGTGGAGGTGATAGCCACGAGGAAGGCTGTCTTCATAGACAGATACTTCAGTTCTATGGAGTTTATGGGCTCAAACAGGGCCTTCATGAGAGCCTCCAGTACAGTATTAAGGCTCCATTTGGGGAGAACAGTCCTCCTCAGAGGCCGTAATCTACGCGCGTCTTTAAGGAATCAGGTAGCCAAAAAAATGTGCACCCGGAGATACTGAATCCACGGAGTTATGGCATGCAGAAATAGTTGCTAAATACACCTTCAGTGTGGAAGGAACTGTAAGATAACTGGCATGGGGCAAGAGACTGGGTCATGACTCCAAGTCTGGAATACTTCCACTTACCTAGAACTGCATCTGATATCCCTTGGGCTAACCAGCGGTCCCTTTCAGGAGCCAGACACATAACAGGAACCTGCCCGGTTCCAGGTGCCAAAAAGTGCTTCTCGTCTGGCTGAGGAGATCCATGCGAAGTGGGATCTCCCAGGGGTGACCTTGTAAGAGCTGGCACAGGGTCGAGAACCAGATTCTTCTGGGCCACCTGGGGACCACTAGAAGAACCGACGTCTTCTCTAACCGGACCGTTTCGAGAAAGGCCGGGAGCATCGGTCTAGGCAGGAAAGTGTACAAAAAACACTTTGGGTCATTCGTGCGCTGAGGTGTCTACACTGAGTGGACCGTCTAAGCAGTGGAGGGAGTACCACAGGGGGCAATGCGTCGTCTCCGCCGAGGCAAAGAGATCAACCTGCGCCTTCTCTAACCATTCCCAAAAGCGCTCCACTACTTGAGGATGGAGTCGCCACTCTGACAGATGTGGACCCTCCCTGGAGAGGAGGTTCGTTGCCCAGTTCACCAATCCGGGAATATGCGTTGCCCGCAGGGACAGCAAGTTCCTCTAAGCCCATGTCAGTAGCCTGAAGGCCATGCGATGCCACCCCGGAGACCATAAGCCACCCTGGTGGTTGACATACACCACCACTGTCGTGTTGTCCCTCCAGATCAACACGTGTACCCCGCAGCACCGGGAGGAAGTGCTGGAGAGCAAGGGAGATGTGCATTTAAATATGCTATATTGTGTACTGTCTTGTAACGTGCTTGCAATTTTGCATTGTTGTAAGCGTCTTAGTTTAGATTTAGAAACTCCATATGCCAAAACAAACCAATTACTGTGCCTTGATTCTGAAATAATTCTGAGGTTCAAGAATAATTAGATACCAAAGTGTCTAAGTGAACTAATAAACCTAGCTACACTTAAGGACAAACAACAGAATACACAATTATGAGCGATGTTCCAGTTTCGTTCATGGGTCCATGTCACAGAGACGACCGGAGTGGGGGACGTCAGAGCAGAAACAGGAACCAGGAAATAAACGACAGAGAGGTGGAGTTGGGTGGAGCTGAGCGATTGGTACCGCTCAGCATTTAATAAATGAGCAGACAGTCAGAAAATAAAAGGTTGCAAGACAAACAGAAATGCAAGACATGGCACTTTTGCCAAAACAAAGACAAACAAAACGGACTATACAGACAAAACACGGTGAGCAGATATTTTTAACTACTATTATTATTACTCTTCTTATTATTACCTCTGTCTCCAATCCCATTCTCCACTCACCGAACACACAACCCCGAGTGAGTGAAAACATGCTGCTTTTATGCAGCTGTACCGAGACTCGATTGCTAATCAATCATTCAGTTGGTGTCTCGGTACAACTGCACGTGAATTAATAAAGTACAATTCCCCATGTTCATACATTATAACTTTTTACTTGCACGTAAAGTGCTGTGCAATCCTTGTCCCTAAATACAAATAAACATTTTAAACACTTGTGTTACACAGACCCGTTTATATCCCGTGTATCAATGACTATACACCAACATTAACACACAACATACAACACAAAATACACACAGGGGCAGGCACTTTGCCACAGTCCAACATGATTAACCCTTAGACCAATGGTACTCAGCTCTGGCCCTCCTGTGGAGGCTACTGTCAAGCTAATTTTATGAATACATTCCTAGTTACTACAGAATTAATTTAGTTGTCATTTTACAAGTTGCCATTTCCCACAATTTCTAAACACAAACGTTCCAACATTGTTTCTAGCCATAGTCACAGATGCACCCTCAACTGGTTAGGTTTGTTTGGTTGATAAAAGGTTATATTTTTCAGAGTTTTGAAAATTTCACCTGCTCATTTTGGTACATTCAATACTAAAAAACTGTAGCCATGTGTTGTACGCATAGACTTAAACTTTTATCTAAGAACATTTAGCTTCTGTATTTAATTCACTAACAGATTAACAGCTGTTTTCACAGGCCCCAATTTAGCACTCCTCTGAGATTACCCACTGGATCCTTAGGTAAAGTAATCCCAGATTAGTGCTAAAATCTATAGAACCAGCCTGTATGTTGTGAAACAAGAGAGTCATAACTAAGATATGAATAAGATATGAACATGTGATTCAGCACTTTCTAATCAGAATACTCAAAACACAGAAATTGTTTATTAATTAATTTCTACATGGTTTATTTCCGGTGAGGTCAAAGTCAGGGTTTTAATTAAATGGCACCATGGCCGTGACTATGGTATAAATAAAAAAATAAAATAAATAAATAATAAAAAGTTTTGTTTGGAAAAAAAAAACGCCCGTTTCTTCGATTCGTCTGTCCCACCGTTCCGTGGGATCTCTTTTCGGGTCTGGACTGTTCTTTACATTCTGACGGACGTCGGTGGACGGGGGGGAACCTCGGGGCCGGTCGGGATGAAGTAGGAATCGGACTCACCAAGTACCTCACGGGCCCCCTTTCCCTCTCGGGTGGTAGCAACTCGTCCCCAGGACGGTCTGCGGACGTGCCGTTTGACACACCGGGGGCCAACACTCAGGTCTCCTGCCCGGTGTTGACCCGTCCTACTGGGCGATGTTGGTCGGCGGGGTCTTCTCAGGCACTACCGGCACGGGAATACAAGTGGGGCACCTTAGATACCCGGTTGGTGTGCTGATGGATATCGTGGGGTGGAAGTTGGTGGCGAGGGTCCTACGTAGAGCCCTTAGCCACGGTACGTGTGGGATGGACGTACCGGCTGGGCAGTGCTAGAGGGTATCAATATTTGTGCGACATCCGCATTCATACGCCCTAACTCCTGACCTCTTGTCACCCTTCTCCCTTGTCGTGTTGGCGCGGAAACAAAAAAATGAATGGGGGTACTCTACGGGAGGTACCACCGAATTAAGTGGACCGGCCATCTGTACCCTCTAGGTGGCGCAGTGTAGGTTATTTCTCGTCCACTCCGAGCGAGACAGGGCTTCGTCGGTGTCTCGTCCCACACTCGGGTCTACCACTCGGCGGAATGGGACCCTCGGTCTCGTCCCGCAGCTCCGTCGACGGCAGCGATGGGTTTTACGTCCATCTTAGAATCTGAACGTCCCAGGACTACGTTGTTTGTGTACATTGACTTGCGCACGTTGAAAGGAATGATGTTATAAACTTTGGAAATTGAATGGGTTGGGTTCAACACATTTTAAAGAAATTAATTTAATTGTGACTCCATGTGTAATGAAAGAAATTACAAACATAATGGTTGATTTGGTATATAGACCGAGGAGGCAAGTTGATCATACTATCTTCCCTGTAGTGTAGTACTGAAACTTCCCAGTGCTAACTTTTCTAATCGGTCAATGATTTTACAAAAAAAAAAAACACACCAGAATCGAGGGGAGTGCTCTAGATTTGGCGGCAGTGATGTGTAGCGAGGCTGTGGTTACTCCTAAATCACCATCCCATAAACATAAATCTGCCATACTTCCACATTCATTCATTGCACTAAACGAGTTCAGTGCGACTCCTTAATGGCATTTTACAGCAGCTGTAAAAACAATGTCTTATCCGGAAATACCAAGATGCCTATTGCAGACTGTGGTGTTGTTGGTTATTTTATGTTTCGGCCTGTATTAATATGCCATAGCTTCCAGATAAAACAATTACGCCAACAGGGCAATGCCTATGGATCCCCAGGCACAGCATTAATTACAAACCTTCTTTGATCGCCAAAATTTATTCACACACACCCCACAATTGATGGCTAACAGGTTCAGTGGAGTACAAAATATGCAGATTGGGAGTGGAGATGAACAGCCAACTGATGTGTATATATTTTGAAACTACTTCTCCCATCCCTATAGCATAAACTGAGACTGGTGTGCATTCAATTGTAAAAATAGAGTTCAGTGCATAGACATTTATTTAAAAAAAAAAAAAAACACACAAAATAACAAGATGCTTATTTGGCAGTTGGCTGTTTTAATAGTGTTTAAACATTGCCATAGCTTCCAAATTCATTCTGCACTAAACTTTTCAATCCATATTGGCATTCAGCAGCATTAAGACAATGTCTTATTGATCCCTATTGCAATAAAAGTTATATTTATTTAAAAAAAAAAAAAGATACACACAAAAACACACACACAACAATAACAAGATGCTTATTTAAAACCGACAATTTGCTGTTTTAATAGTGTTTAAACATTGCCATAGCTTCCAAATTCATCTGGGATAAACCTTTTCAATCCATATTGGCATTCATAGCACATTAAGGACAATGTCTTATTGATCCCTATTGCAATAAAAGTTATATTTATTTATATTGTTCCAGATAAACTTACTACAACAAAATGTGGACAGGATGAATTCAAAACCTTTGATAGCCAGATACACACACACACACACACACACACACACACACACACACACACACACACATTTGTGTGTGTTTATATTTTAGCATGGCAAGCAAATTTGACAGTGTACAGTGAAACTTCAACATGTAGGGAACATGGAAAACAAATTGAACAAATTGGATTATAAATAAAGGAATAATGGCCATATATGCAAAAGAGACCAAAAGCAACCAAAAAGAACGGAGCAATTGAAAAATGTGGAAAAAAAAGTGTTAAAATTATTCATCCCAGGGATTCTGATCATGTGGTGTAAGATGGAGATATTTTCTGTGGCTAAAAGCCCTACAAGGGGGCAACCGTGGCAGCCTAACCCTAACACTAACTTTCTCGTGCATCTGATCCACCAACACAATAAACAAAAGTATGTAATTATTGTAAAACAGGTCATTGTGCCTTCGATGTATCCATTTCTTTTGGGGTTTTTTTGTAAAGAGTTTGAAAATGTGTCTGAAAAAGTGTCTGAAAATGTTTGTTTTTTGCACCGAGGTAGCTCTGTTTTACAGAGCAGCAGTAACATTGCAAAACGCTCGCATTCACAGCTCTCTCCTGACATGATCCAATACCGGAAATACACAAATTTGAACTCGTTTTGAAGCTCTGACTCTTCTCTTTCGAACGGTGCATCTCCAGCAGGGCTGTTCCTTACAATGCCTGAGTACATATATTTAAAGGGCCAGGTCGCCGGCGGAATTTTTAACATTAGGTGGACCCTATAGTGTAGAGTTAACAGCGTAGTACTGAAACCTCCCAGTACACTTGCCTGAAGTAGATCAACCTTAAGAATAGCTGGGAGTTTTGAGGAAATTCAGCAAAGTTTGAGATTTGAGAGTGGAGAATAAGCCAATCGTGCACGTTTTTTTTTTTTTTTAAATCTATTTATTTATTTTTTTTGAAAGAAAGCATTCCTACTGAATAAACTGAGACTAGCGTGCAATCAATCCAGTTACGTTTTCCCATTCAAAAACTTGTTTAAAAAAATCCTAAATCTTCTATAGATTTCTCCAAGGCATCTAGATAATGTAGATTACACACCATACCCACACATTAGCAGGTAACGTATCTTGCATGTAAAGTGCCACAAATCAACGTTTTACATGAACAATACATGTCCAGGATCTGTTCCTACCTACAGTATGTGTGCATGTTGAATAATTTCATAAAATATAATTCCGACTTGCTGCCTTTTCATGTGGGACTTGCAATGACAGTTCTTCATTAAGGGTTGTGTTACAGAACACCACGTCTTCTTACAGTACATGCTGTACACACTGTTTTTAAATATTCATCAGCACAGACGATGGCCCACTTTGATATGAAACAATTACCCTTCAGTTGGAATATGTTGCTGCCTGAATAAATGTTTTTGTGCTGTTTTGTTTGGCATGTTGTGCTGGCAGATATTTGGCTAAGCTTACCAGTGTTTTATTTAGCTTTTTACATACTAATGTATCACAAGCTTTCTGCTTATGACTTCTCAACTAGCCCACCCATCACTTTCAATGTGTATGTACATTCATTCAAATAACAAGTATGGCATTTTCCTGGCATTAGTGATGTAAGGGGCAATGATGAGGAGTTCATTTGCAATGGTTTCCTTAATGCAGCTGAATGAGCAGCCATGTAAAACTGCTGCACTGTCCTAAAAACAAAGAAAACGCTTTCCAATTTAAAAAAAAACAAATACATAAATTAAATAGTTTCTTTATCTTATACCAAGTTGCGATTATAAACTTGGGCTGTGGGTGACCTTTGGATCAGAACAGAGTGCTTGAGTTTTAATTTTAGATGTTGCTGTTCCATCAAGGCTTTCTTCATTGCCTTTGCATTTTAGTGAATATGCAGCAGCGGGTCTGCTTTTCCACAGTGTTTTTGTGTTTGTTTGTCAGTCTCTGTTTGTTATTTCCAGATGACAAACGTATCGCTATTTGGTGGAAATGGTTGCACAGTTTCCATATTCCACTTTTTACATTTTAAATTTAACTATACTTGTTTATATTTAACTATATATGGATGGGTGTTGTGTGTGTGTCACATATTATGGTCCTATTAGTAAAACACCTCGTCCATATAGAGTGGCCCATTAAATTTAATATAGTTTATATTACTGACATGTATATAAAAACCACTTCAAACGTACATTTATATGAAAAGGTTTTTATTAAAACCTTGTTGTTTTTAATTTGACACCTCCATGTGTAAACGGTGGTTGCCATATTGCCAACCTTTTAATACAGTTCTCACGTTTCCTGATGCTTATTGCTAAGAGACTGCCGTGCCTGTAATAGGATCTTGGATACAAGCAATGTTGCCAAGTGTCTTGGGTCCAACGTGAAACATGAGATAGCATACAGTACTTTTACAAGCAGGCCATGGCTTGCCTTTGGTAATAGTGTCTTTAAATTCTTTCCACCATTGATTTATTTTCTATTTTGCAATTAAGCTTATTGTGATGTTCCTGGAAAGTGTATGTTTGGTTTTGTGATGTTGTTTGTGACCTTGTTCCTCTTATTCATTCTATGGAGGCATCTACAATACCGTGCAGGTGCACAAGCCTGGGACTTTTGAGTCCAGAGATGTTTTTTTTCAAGCCCAGCCAATCGGCTTGAATATCTTCTGAAAGGGCAGGCTTAGGCAGTTCCAGTGCCGTTTGTCTTGGTTGCCTAGCTAGGTTGCTAGAGAAGCTACAGACCAGAGAGAGAGACAGAGTAAGAGAGAGAAACAGTGGGAGATAGTTATGATTATGTTCATTTGGTAAAAGTACTAATAAAACGGTTGTTTTTCACATGGTGTGCTTCATTTTTTCCTCATGTTCATTTCATATTGAAGTTCAATGGTGCAATTTTTTTTTTTGGAGCCATCTATGATCACAAAATATACAGCAGTGGTCAAACATGATTTGTTTGGAAAAACTTTTTTTTTTTTTTTTAACATGTATTCTCATCTTTACCACATATAGTATGCTGTTTGTGATCCTGTTGAAACTTCTATAATATGAAAGGACATTTTGTGGTACGCATTAAAGTGTACAGACAAGTTGCAAATAATTCCCTGGCTACACTTGAGCCTTTGAAGAAGAGGAGATGCTTTGGCAGCCTTGGCGTGTTTGCAAAAGCTCTTAGTTTGGCTGTGCTTCAAAGACTTCCTGCAGTAAAAGGACTTGACATGGCAGCTGTCTGAAGCATTACATCAGCAAGGGAACAGGAGTCATCCACCAGATAAAGTAGAAGAGAGACTCAACCACAGTTCTGTGCACTGACTTCTACTTTAAAAATGTTTTATACTAGTTTAAGTTTTATCCAAAAGGTTTGCCATCCTAACTTAACAAATTAGCCGGATATATTCATTTGCAAAATAAACCATATTCAAATTTAATTTAAAACTGAATAGCCTAGCCAAAGAACAGTCTCACATTTGGCTTGTTTTGAGCTTACTTTTAACCTAGAAAATATGTATTGTGTTTTGAGTAGGAATGAATCAACAGAAAAATAATTTCTGTGTAGGTTACCACAGGACCGGAGTCTTCTTCCATCACTGTAAATTATTATTTTTTTTTTTAATGGTTGACTTTTGATCCTTAATATATCTTTGAATAAAATGAGTAAGGGTCACCAGTGGCTCACGCAGTAATGAGGTCTACAGTTGGAGTGCAGGGTGTGTCACATCTCAGTGCTTCTAATCCTGCAAACGTGGGACGCAGTAAGTGAGTTGCATCAGTGAGGGGGGAAAACAGTGAAAGGATCTTATACCAAAATGTGAAAAAATCTGTATACACCAAAATGACTTTGAATAACCCTCTGCTGATAAGTACAGTACAATTAGTTTGCAACTATTTTTTATCCCTGTTCTCCTGAAAGTCAATATTTGGAGCTTTGGGCATACTGCCAGAATGGGATGTCCTCAACAGTGCACAGTCACTGAATGCTTCTGGATTATATTATTACACAGTATAAGTAGAGTAGTTGTTACTAGATTCAGGGCTATTTGCTAATTTTAAGATGGAAATAAGACACCTGTTGCACTGCAGTTTGGGACATTTCCGGTTTTGCTATGTTCTTAATTAGCCACTAAATATCCTGCATATAACTTTGCACAGTCAGGATGTGAACCTTTGTTCCCCTGACTCACCATCTTTGCTGCATGTAATATTTGCATTGTAGCCCCTGCCTTGAACACTTTTTCACAGAATCTGTTTAGCAGTAGTCCTGGGCTAACTTACCTAAAGTAACACTAGGTAATCCACTATGTGCTATGTGCTGTTGTTTATTTGCGTGATTTTGTCAAGTGGTTGAATGACACTTGGATTGAGGTCCGCATCACTTCAACTCCTTGGTCTTCCAGTTCAGGTTATGTTGCGAAACAAACCAGCTGTTAAGAGCTTTATATTGTAAAGGGTAAGTAAAAGCAATCAGAATGAGGTGATGAAGAATGTTTCATAGTTTTTTTCTGTGTGTAAGGGTGTTACAATGTATCATTTAATACAGTAATTTGTTTTCCAAATGCAAAAATATGGGAGTACATTAGAAAGAAAAAGGGGAATTCGAAATAGTGCTGTATAATATGATAAATAAAGTAACTTAGTATTTATGGATTAAGTAACAAGACATTGTATTATTGTAAACTGGATGTAGGTGGAGATCATAAACAACTAGATAATGGGACCTCCACAGCAAATGAGTATTGAAGTACAACACTACTGTTTTTTTTATAGCTTCTCTTAGTATCAGATAAATGCTTCATAGCATTAGGCCTAATCCTTTAATGCATCTTGTATTTGTGCTGCCTTGTTAGCATAATTTACAATCAAAATATTCCCCAGTTCCCACTAGATGGCGCTAAGGGGTACTTTCCTAATGTCTATTACCGTGGAAAGAAAATACAATAATAATTTGAAGCACAAGTTACAGCAAAGTGCATATTTTTGTATAGATTTATTTTTATTTACTCACATATATATATATGACCCCACTTCACCCAGCTTTTCCATATTCTGGAATTAGAAGGCCTGCTGCTGCTCTTTAAAGTGCAGTGGTGTCGGTATGGAGAATGCAGCTGCTGGTTTGGGATCTAGGACAGCCAGGTACACCACCTGCTCGATATATCGTGGTTGTCAGGGTCCAATATAAATCAGCTATACATAGAAAAACAAATAAGCTAATAAATAATGTACAACCACTTTAATTCGTACAGCAGGGGATAATTGCATCTCATCAACTTCAGTCTCCAATTAATTTCATGAGTCTTCCTCTCCTTGCTCAAATGCCCAAACCCGCTGCACTGAAAGAGTCCGTTCCCGATATAGGAAGCTTGTTGCTAGGGAGCTGACGACACTGCCTTGTGACTTTGGCTAGTGCATTGCTGCCACAAGTGAAAACCTCTTTGGCTAAAATAAAAACCGCTTCAGCAAGCAGATAATTAATTTGATTTGTGTTATTGTGCAGTATGTATGTATTTGATAACCGTACGATATTAATCCTTTGTTTTTAAGGGGCAGTCCACGGTAATGCTGACAAAATTAGCATTTTTCAAATTAGTTTAAAGTCCATAATCAACACATATTTTTATAGATAAGATTTTTAGAATAAACACGTACAAAATATTAGAATGTTAATAAACATTATAAACAAAGCGATTTCTGTAACTATTGCAGTAATAAGGTGTCGCGGAGGGGACATCTAATTTAGTTTATACTTTCACTCTTAAAATAAACCATCAAATGAACTATAAGGACAATACATACTAATAACATGTTTTTTAAAAAATAAATACATTTTTTTACAAGCTGTTTTTTTTTTTTCTTTTACTGAAAAGGCTGTTATAATTATGAATGTCCCCTCCGACACGTTTAGCATATTAAATGCTGCTTTAACAAAAGTTTCAGATGAAATAGAAATATGAAGTTCAATTTCCTCTTACAGTACTATAATATACGTTTACCTGGTATGAAATGTATTGGCTTTCTCTATTTTATAAAATAAAATTTACTGTAATACATATTCCGAAACGGGAGGGACACCACAGACTGCAGCAAGTGTACTATTATGCGCCCATGATCAACGATCGGTTTCACAAGCTAAGATAATTTTCTTTTTTTTTCTTTTTTTAAATAAATTGTTCGTAAATATACCTTGTCTTTCCATCTAAAAAAAAAAAAAGAATGTTGACATTTTAAAACATGTTTCGTTGGGGTAGCGTGACGTATTTTACATACACACTGGTGTGTGCAATGCATTAATATCTAAAGTTCGCCGCAGTATCTTTTCTATCGTAATCCAAAATGCCATTTTTTCTCCTATTAATCTCATTTTAAATGTTCCTTAATACATTTAAAGTAAGCACGCATAGCACTCCCAAGAGCATGCATCCATCCTGCTTCTCTCAAGCACTCTTCCTAACTGTCCACAGTTTCTCTGAAGTGGGTATAGGGGGCGGGTTTAAGCACAGGGCAGAGGCCACCTCATGTGTTACCTATGACAAGCAGAGATCATGAAGTATGCCTGTGCAAATACCATGAAAATGTACAACTGCTCATTGAAGGTGTTGGAAAGGTCATTACTTCACTGCCCAAATCAGCTGAAGAAATTCTGAGTCTCACTGTCTGCAGCATGGAATCTACTTCATGTGTTGACAGGACTTGTCAAAACTGTGGAACAAACTAGTGGATGCCACTACAGAAGAGTCCAAAGATGACCTGATAGGACAGCTTGAGCCTTTTGCACAACATATTTTTAACACTAGAAGACAACATAAGGAACTAAGTTACCTAAAGGAAGTGCTGAAACTGGGAGAAATAATTCTGCAAGAAAACAGTTATGAAATCTTCCAGCTGAGACATCAGAGAGAGATCATGTATGCACATTGGTCAAATTAAATTGTATCTATATTTACTGCAGTAATTTACTACAGAAATGATAGTGAACTATTGCACAAGTCATTTGTAGTTTTAGATTAATTGTCCCATGACAAATACAGTGTGTTGCCTTTAACAGGCAATTATTAATTTATACAAGGCAATTATTAGAAACATACAGCAATAAACTACTGTGAACAAAGTGCACTACTGGAGTGATGGGGCTGGTTCCCAATTAAAAAAATCTGTACAATCTGAGTAACATATTATACCAACATTCTGTGTGGAGAGCAGTTGTCCAGAACCCAGAAGATTTTGCAAAGGTTGCAAAGGCTGAGCGCAAGAAGATCCATGTCCTCTATTATTCCAGACTTCAGATAAGCAGCACAATGGAAATGCTGCAAATGACATGGCAGAGAGTAAAGGCCATCCCACATACTCACTCTGTGCACTTTGTTCAAAAAGCAAACAGCACTACTATCTCAGTAGCAAGAAATGTGTGTTAAATGTTGCAAGATATCTGTACTGACCACCAACTCCTTGAGCTCAAAAGTAATGCAAATGGCAGTGGTATAACTGTGCCGCCAAGTGAGCTCGAGAGAGAAGAAAAACCAGCAAATCATAAACAGGCCCCTGCATTGGTAATTAAGGCTGGAGACTTTGTCACTGCCAAATATGTTGTGAATAAGACACTGAAATTCTCCAGCATCTCCAAGAAGAACTTTATGTGCAACTTATGAGAAAAAAAAAGACATGTGGAAAGGTGTTCAGTTCTAAAGAGGGGGTTTTCAGCTGGATATCTATAGATCAAATTTTGAGAAAGTGGACTGTCCTGTTGATGGAAGCGGAAGGATTCACTAGTCTAGGTCTGTTAATGTGACAGATTAGGCAATTAAAAAAAATGTGAAATGTCCATTTGCCATAATTTAAATAAGAAGCAAAATTAAAATGCTGCAAATGTGATAGCAAAGAAACATTAACTAGCGGAAGTGAGAAACACTGAAATTATCCATTACCTTCAAGAAGGAAAGCTTTACGATGTTCATTTGCCATGATTCTTAACAATAACAATATTTTCTTTTAAATGGACAATTTAATTTACAAAAAACAGCAGCACTCGGAACAGGACAAGTTTGTTCCCTCCGCGACAGTATTAGCTTATTTATAATTTATTTAAATAGTTGTAAATATTTACTTACATGAATTATATTACTAAGGATATACCTTATCTTAATAAAATAAGAAGATAGAAGTTGTATGTTTATTATAAGTTCACAGACTTTTTTAATTGTAGTTTGAAATTTTAAAAAGCCTTTTATTTCTGCTGTCCCCTCTGTGACACTAATAAAAACTTGCCTGTTTAAAAAAAAAAAAGAATAAAATTGAGTTTTTGTTTACTATTCATATAGTCAAGTAAGCTGGTGTTTATTATGAATAGAATTGTGAATAATAAATTACAATTTAAAAAAATAGGGTGAAAAAACTGCCTCTGAATGTCCCTTCTGTGACGCTCAGGATACTGTGGAATGCCCCTTAAATGTTTTATATATTTTTATTTGTGATGTTGTGGCAGAGTGTCCCGCCCCTTTGTGTTTATTAGTGTTTTATGTTGTCTGTAGTGTGTTAATGTTGGTGTTTATGTATAAAATACACAGTATATAAATATTGGTTATGAACACAAGTGTTTAAAATGTATGTTTGTATTAAGGCACGAGGATTGCACAGCACTTCACATGCAAGTAAAATAATATGTGAGCACAAGGAATTGCACTTTTATTAATTCACGTGCAGTTGTACCGAGACTCCAGTTGAATGATTGATTAGCAATCGAGTCTCGGTACACCTGCATAAAAGCTGTTTTGTTTACCTTGTTATTTTGGCTGTGCCGTGTCCTGTTTTGTGTGTTTTATTTAAACCTTTTTGTTTATTATTATTTGCAATAAAACTCACTGCCATTCATCAGTGTTTGGAGTCTATTTCTGGTCCGACGTCACCCCTGCAAAGCCATCCTGTTCACAGATGTGCAGTACAAAATAAAACAAACAGTAATTCTAAGTGCCTATGTTTATTGCAGCTGAGGTATATGCAGTTAGACAGTAAATGGGGAGCCAACTCCAGCACCGCGATATATCGGAATCCGCAGTATAGCAAGGGGTGGTTGTATTTACCATTTTAATCAGACAGGGCCTGTTTTTCAGAGTAAATTATTTCAAGCTCTGATTGCACAGATCCTTCTTTATTCCGTGGGTGTTGCAACTGAGCTCTTTTAAAGTAAATTGATCACATGCCTGCTACAGCAGCCTGGGTGTACGTATTGTGAATTATGTATGCAATTTAAGCTTTGGGGTATGTGTCTAATATAAATCTGGCAGAAGTGTTGTTTGCTGCATTGTGTATTATGGTTATATCCCTATATAATGGACGGCATTGATATGGATCATTTTCTGTTGGATCAGTTTCCATTTACTTTGGGATGGGTGTGCAGTACATTTTGTACACTTATTTCCAGTTCAAATCTTTTTTGAGCTAAGTTTCCATGGCTGGGGAAATCACACAGCATTGGCCTTTGGGCTCCTGCAGGCTAAAGCTGAAAAGCAACTGGGGATGGGTCAAGATATCTAACCCATTTTGTTTTTGTTGTTTTTCAGGAAAGCTTTGAAGATGCCTATGAAAGTATCCCTAGGTAAGTACATTTATGTGATTTTGGTTATTTGTTTCAGGTTTTTTCAAGAAGTAATACATATGTTGATTAAAAGGTGTTCGATAAGGGCTGGTGCGTTTATTTTTAGGCCATGCATATTATGCAGTGTTCTGGCAGTTCCTTTGCTGCTAGGGGAGAGGTAAATGTGCAGGTTTGAGGGAGCATGCGAGCATCAAGGGACTTGTACTGCAGGGGTTTTGCCCATGTGCTCTCCAGCGGTGGCTGTGGATCTGCGCACCAGGCTTCCGTTCCTATGGTGACTTCTCATCAAGTGGAATGAACCTTCTTTCTGGACAGGGAGCCAGCCATGGTTTCAAAGAATATTCACTGCATCAGCTCTAACCTTCTGTATGCAATCTGGTTTCATGCATGACATAATTCATACACTGGCTTAGTGGTATATTTAAACAACAGTGTATTAAAGGTATTAAATCTACCCTAGTCCTAAAGTAGAGTAGCCCTAAAGCAAGATATATATGGTGCATTGTGGCAAAGTGCCCTCCCGTTGTGTATAAAATCTGTGTGCACTTATTATTATTATTGTTGTTGTTGTTGTTATGTTGCAGTGTATTGTGTGTTATGATTTTTTATATATTTTATTGTTGCGGCGTAGATGAAAGCCGTCACCATTATGTATTATTGTTTGGTGTTTATTTTAGGAACCTCGTGAAAACACGTGACCAGCTACTGATTAGTTAATTAGCTGACAGTCACGCATCCTTATTAAACTCGTGCAGACTGTGGCCAAGGGTTAATAAGATAATTAATAGTTAGTTAACTCCTCAGCCAGAATATAAAAGACCTACAGACTGGCTGCATGGGGAAGTGTTCAGAGTGGAGAAAGGTAGTGGAGACTAAAAGTAAACCTAATAATTTCTACATCATGCTGGAGGACCAGCACGGTACTTGTTTGTTCGACCAGTGTCTATTTGGGCCCAAAGTGCCATGAGCTGTTTTGTTTAAATCCTTTATTTATTTATTCGACCAGTGTCTATTTATTCATTTATGCCATGAGCTGTTTTGTTTATCCTTTATTTATTTATTTATTTCTTTTAATTTAATAGTCGCCAGTAGTTTTTTTTTTTTTTTTTTTTTTTTTTTTTTTTTTTTTTTTTTATCATTTTCTCCCAATTTAGAATAGCCAATTATTTTTTTTAGACTCAGCTCACCGCTACCACCCCTACGCTGACTCAGGAGTGGCGACGACAAACACATGCTGTCCTCCAAAGCGTGTGCCGTCAGCCGACCACTTCTTTTCACACTGCAGACTAACCATGCAGTCACCTCAGAGCTACAGTGTCGGAGGACAACGCAGCTCTGGGCAGCTTTCAGGCAAGCCCCCAGGTGCCCGGCCAGACTACAGGGGTCACTAGTGCGCAGTGAGCCAAGATTTCAGAGTGGAACAAAACAATTTCAGTGGTATAAAACTAGTAAGAAATTACTGGGCAAGAAACCGCTCAGAACAAATAATGTCAACGGTTCCTTTAGTGCTAGTACTACTTGTTACACACCATTAAAATTACTTGCCTTAAACGAGACCCGTACCGTTAACATTATAATGCTAAGAAAACAATGTAGAAGTATCTTGGCAAATGTCTATTCTGAATTTGTTTTTTATTGTAATACAAGACCAAAAGCACAACATAGGTCATTATAGTTATAGTTCACCAAATGGTTCTGGAATGAAGTGTAAGTGTGTTTTATAGTTGGGATAAGTACAAACCCTTACTATCTCATTATATTGTTGTCTTTTTAACAAAATAGTGCATCATGAAATGTCGACTGATCTTAAGCATTTTGCAAGTACACCATCAGGAAATTCACATGTATCAGCATACAAATCATATTGCTTGAAACCAGCATACAGTACTTCTAATTGCTAAGTAGATTGTCTTTTTTATCTCATTTTGTTGTTATACTGATAGTAGCTGCTGTATAGAGCTGATATTTTCAAATGCTTCATGTAATAAGTAATGGTCACCGATATCTTCTTTATTTTTCTAATTGCATTAATAGACAGTTGGGTTGACTTATTAAAATCGTTGCATTAACTTGGACTAAGTCTTTCGTGTTTGGTGATCGAATAGCCGATTTGCTTAGACTTTTCTATTCTATCCCTTAGCAATAAGATGCAATACACTGTACAATAATCTTAAGTAGCATCTATCATGGTGTCACAAAGATGGTCGGAGTGGGGGACGTCAGACCAGAAACAGAAACCCGGAAATAAACAAAGAGAGAGGTGGAGTTTGGTGGAGCTGAGCGAATGGTCTTGCTCAGCATTTAATAGTGCACAGACAGACAGAAAATAAACGGTTGTAACAAAGAAAAACACAGGACACGGCACTTTCGCCAAAATAAATAGACAAACAAAACGGACTACACAGACAAACACGGTGAGCTTCTATTTTTCTTACAATTATCACAATTACCTCTGTCTCCAATCCCGTTCTCCACTCCCCGAACACACAACCACGAGTGGATGAAAACATGCAGCTTTTATGCAGCTGTACCGAGACTCGATTGCTAATCAATCATTCAATTGGAGTCGCAGTACAACTGCACATGAATTAATAAAGTGCACTTCCCCGTGCTAGCATATTATTACATTTTACTTGCACGTGAAGTGCTGTGCAATCCTCTGACAAAATACAAATATACATTTTAAACACTCGTGTTACACAGACCGTTTATATCCCGTGTACCAATGACTATACACCAACATTAACACACAACATATAACAAAAAATACACACAGGGGCGGGCACTTTGCCACACATGGGTGGGTACCTACCAAGCATAAAAAAAGTCAAATTTGTACCCCAAAATGTATTACATTAGTATATCTGGGTATTCACTGACAGTGGTTTTATTATTGCTGCAGCCTACCGACAGCACCAGGCTAGAGTTGAATAAAATCTCTTAAACCTAATTCATTGATCAAGATTTGTTTTAGAAGAGCGAAAACAGGGAAACAGCTGTTCGTTCTACGAATTTGTTCAAAAAGACAAATATGGGGCTTACCATCAGCTTGCTGCAAGACTTGCATTACGAAGTTGCAGCAAGTCTCGGGTTGATTGGCATCTACTAAAAATTTGTGGAACACATATGTGTGGATGTTGTGACAAAGTGTGGGTGCCTTTCTAGTGTAAAATGTGAACATCACTGAAAACAGATCTGTTCCAAACAGGGCAGTGCCTGTATGTTTATTTATTTACAAAAACAAAATAAACAAAACAAAACAAAACCCAAGGAGAACTAGTTAGAATATAAGGATCACAATTGCTGAAGCTACAGTTCTGAAGGAAAACTGGTATATATTATATGTGTACGTGTATAATAGGTTTATAATAAATATCTGCAGTTCAGAAATGTTTAGCAAATAATTCAAGGATAGTGTACTTGTGCTTTCTTATGGAATTATTATTATTTTTTTTTTTTTTTGGTGTAATGCTATGTCTCGGTTTTTGTTTTGTGTCCTGTACTTTTTTAATTACATTTTTTTGGTGGCCAAATGAGCCAGACTGCACTTGCGGTGCCTCAACAAAACATAAAGTCCAGTTCAAGAAAGCTGCACAATATCTCTAGTCGCTCAAAGTCAAATTGGAACTCAGAAAGAAACATTTCAATATACCCTACCATATTTTAATATTAATTAGGCTATTTTCATTTGGAAGGAGCATTTCTCTGGCTAAAAGAAAACTACCACACTACCCCGAAAGGTACTATCAAAATAGCATGAGAAAAAGGTGAAACTTCTTTTTCTTTTTCCATTGAAAAAGCTGTACATCTTTTTACTTCACTGCTTCCTGCTGCCTGGGCTACACTGACCTTGTTTATTGCTGTAGCAATTAGCAGTGCTTTCAGTTGAGCTTTTAATAACCAGCTGCCCCAAGTGCTTCACACTGCATGGGGAATGGGGATGATCGTTGCCAGATCTTGAGCAGTAAGAGCATGCTGCATTGTTTTGGGATGTCCTTGTCTGAAGAAAAGGACGAGCAGAGCTAAAAGGGTGTTTATTGTGACAAATTAACACCAACAGAGAATATATTAAGGATCTCTTTATATATAGATGCTTGATATATTCTCTGTTGGTGTTAATATATATATAGTGACAAAACCAAGGGGCAGGGTGATCAATGGGAAGTATGTAAGGTCAGAGGTTTTTATGGGGTTGTGTCCTCTCTCAAAATGGTGTCCATGAGAAGGACTACAACAGACAAAATGGCCACCAGCAAAGACTACAATTACCAGAATCCAAGATAAGCACACAGGGTGTGGTCAGCACACCTGCATGGAGTGTGGCCGGCCCAGATGAAAGGGGCCGATTCACAACAAAATGGTGATAGAGGAGAAAGCGAAAAATGTCTTAACTTTTGTATCAGCAGTTAACTTACAAATGTGAATGGAAAATATTAGATGATAATGATATGGGTAGTGATCATTATCCAATTATCATTGAGATTAATTTAAAAAAAGAGGGAAGATGTAGACAGATTTAATTTTAGGAAAGCTAATTGGATGAAATTTGAGGAAGTTTGTAAAAAAAGTATAAATATTGACATAATAACAGAAGATATTGATTAAATTAATGAGAGCATAATAAAGGGACTAAATATATAGAATCTATTGCATTAAAGAAAAGTAATAAAATAAATAAAACAGTGCCCTGGTGAAATAAGAAATGTCCCCCCCCCCCCCCCCCCCCCCCCCCCCCCCCCCCCCCCCCCCCCCCCCCCCCCCCCCCCCCCCCCCCCCCCCCCCCCCCCCCCCCTGAAGAGATAAAACAAAGAAAAAATGTGTTAGACTGTAAAAAAGCAATGAATACGGAAACACTGATACAATATAAAATAGCTAAAGCAATGAATACGGAAACACTGATACAATATGAAAAAGCTAAAGCAATGAATACTGAAACACTGGTACAATATAAAAAAGCTAAAGCAATGAATACGGAAACACTGATACAATACGAAAAAGCTAAAGCAATGAATACGGAAACACTGATACAATATAAAAAAGCTAAAGCAATGAATACGGAAACACTGATACAATACGAAAAAGCTAAAGCAATGAATACGGAAACACTGATACAATATAAAAAAGCTAAAGCAATGAATACGGAAACACTGATACAATACGAAAAAGCTAAAGCAATGAATACGGAAACACTGATACAATACGAAAAAGCTAAAGCAATGAATACGGAAACACTGATACAATATGAAAAAGCTAAAGCAATGAATACGGAAACACTGATATAATATGAAAAAGCTAAAGCAATGAATACTGAAACACTGGTACAATACGAAAAAGCTAAAGCAATGAATACGGAAACACTGATACAATATAAAAAAGCTAAAGCAATGAATACGGAAACAATGATACAATATAAAAAAGCTAAAGCAATGAATACTGAAACACTGATACAATATGAAAAAGCTAAAGCAATGAATACAGAAACAATGATACAATATAAAAAAGCTAAAGCAATGAATACGGAAACACTGATACAATATGAAAAAGCTAAAGCAATGGCACAAAGGGAAATAAGAAGCTGAAAAGGCAGGTAAGAATACTGTTAAAAAATAACAGATAAGAAAATAAGAGATATAGGATCAATTTAAAAATATTGCAGGTAAAAGGAGGAAAAAAGAGAGTTAATGATGTCTTAAAAATGAAGAGGAAATCGTATATGAAAGTAAAGAGAAAGCTGATTTACTGGGAATAAGATCGGAAAAAAGTTAATAGTGAAGGAAGTTATGATTTTGAATTTTTGGCACAAATAGAGGAGTTTCATAAAGTCCATTATAGAGAAATAGAAAATCAAGAAGAAGAAAATGTTAATTATAATACAATGCTTTCATCTAAAGAATTAACAGAGGCTAGGGACAAGTACAAGTCCACGAGAGGACAGTGTTTGGTATGAATTATTTGAGTGTATGAGTGCATGCCACAGGAAAGATTAGAGATGCTGTTAAAATTGTATAATCTAATATGAACAAAGGGAACATACCCAAAAAATGGAAAGAGACAATAATAGTAGCAGTGTTAAAAAAGGGAAAATATCCTGCAGAGGTTGGAGCATATAGACCTATAGCATTAACATCTACAATATGCAAAATAATGGAAAAAATTATATGCACAAGATTACATTTTAGTTTGGAAAATAATATATTAATAATGAAATATCAAAGTGAATTTAGAAGAAATAGGTCACATAATGAGGATTGCTACAGATGCAGGGGAAGCATTGAGCAATAGAGCCTGTGGATAAATTATGGGCGAAAGTGGGAATTTAAAATTTAATTAGAGAACTCTGAGAACATGCTTTTTTCTAAACAAATCAAAGTAAATACATTAAATGTAAAATATGGAGAGCATACAATTAAATAAGTGGATGAGGACAGATATTTTGGGGTTTATTTAGATTTTAAAAAGTGGTGTGGCATAAACATATCAACATTATAAGTATAACAAATTGGTATCATGAATATAAAAAGGAAAAGTAGGGAAAAGCTGGTGGAGCAGTCGCTGGTGGAACATTCACCGGTGGAAAGACTGGAAAATAAAAATAAAATATTGATGCCAAAATTAATGTATAAGAAACCAAAAATATGTAAACTCTTAACCATGATGATTATCAAGAAAGGAAATCAAATGGAAACTAAGACAAAGGGACAGGAATTTGTTAAAAATAAGGAAGAGATGTTGCAGTGTAACAGAGCAGGCTAGTTAGCCGGCAGTGTAGGACGGTGATCCGGGTCGCACGGGTAGCGGCGACTGGGATATAGCTGTCAAGTGCAGCACCTTTTCTTTGTAGTTTTATTACTGTTTTATTTTCCCTGTTTCTTTGTGCCTTCTGTTTTGAATTATTGTTTCGAAGCACCTGCAAGGGCGTCGGTATTGTGTACCATCGCTTGGTATTCCCGTGGCTCTGTTTACCATCGTTGGTAAGCAGACCACGGACCAACAGCGCCATCTGCGGGCGAAAAGAAAAAGAGCACCCCAAAATAAAACTGGGCACCTGTGCAGTGTTGCCAAATCCACCTGTCTGTCTCCCGTGTCAGTGAATTACCTACCACTCTTCCACGTGCAGATATACACAGATAGATCAAAAGACCTTACATCTGGGAAAACAGGATATGCTTCATATATACACACATTTTATATCAAATCAAATCAGTATTTATTAGAGTGTTAATGGCAATACTTCTGGTCATAGACAAAATAGAGGAATTTAAAGAAAATAATATTGTGATTTTTACAGATTCTCTAAGCTCAATAAAGGCATTAGAATCAGGAACAGGAGACAGGAGAGACATCAAATATGAAATTATTCAGAAATGACATACTAGCTACAAAAATGGAAACAAAATATTCTGTTAGCCTGGATTCCAAGTCACAAGGGTATCTTAGGAAATTAAATTGTGGATTTTGAAGCAAAAAAAAGCAACTTCAAATGAACAAATTAACATAACAATACCTTTGAGCCCTGCAGAGGTGAATGCTGTGGCTAAAGCAAAGATAATGAATGTATGGCAAAAACAATGAGAACAGTGGAAAGGGAAGAATTTATTATAAAAATCACTCAAGTAGGGAAATCCAAACATATGAGGAAAGTGAAAAGCAGGGACAAAGAAACTAATATTAATAGACTAAGGTTAGGACATACGACATTAAACTGTAATTTATACAGTATTGGGAGTCACGAGAATAGGTTATGCAGCAATTGTGGAGGACAAGAAAGAGTCGAGCATATATTTAGGAAATGCAATACATATATCCAGCAAAGAAACATATTAAACAGAACATTAAGGGAGATAGGAATTGAAGTAACAACAGTAAATTATATTTTGAAAATGGAAGGGAGAGAAAAACAAATAGAAAAATCGTATAGTCAAAAAAAAGCTTTGGGAGATAGCAAGAAAAAAAGAAATATATATATATATATATATATATATATATATATATATATATATATATATATATATATATATATATATATATAGACACTGATCACCTTCCTAATATTGAGTTGCACCCCCTTTTGCCCTCAGAACAGCCTCAATTCTTCAGGGCATGGACTCTGCAAGGTGTCGAAAGCGTTCTACAGGGATGCTGGCCCATGTTGACTCCAATGCTTCAAACAGTTGTGTCAAGTTGGCTGGTAGTGGATCTCTACTCCGAATAGCTCGTTCCATCCCATTCCACAGATGCTCAATTGGATTGAGATCCGGTGACTGGGCAGGCCACTGCAGTAAGGTGAATTCACTGTCATGTTCGTGGAACCATTCCTGGACAATCCCAGCCTTGTGGAATTTTGTAGGTCGTCGGCTGCCATACCCTATTCGTGTCAAGGTACGACGAGTTGTGCATTCTTTTATGGGTCTTTCGACACGAATGTTGTACTGGACTGTCAGTTGACTAACTGTAGCCCGGCTGTTGCTCTGCACAATGTGTCAGACTCCTTTGGCCTCTTTCATCAATGAGCCGTTTTTGACCACTGGCCTGCCTTTGGCTGGATGTCCTTTGGGTAGTGGACCATCCTTGATACACATGGGAAACTGTTGAACGTGAAAAACCCAGCAGCATTGCAGTTCTTGACACACTCAAACTGGCGTATCTGGCACCTACTACCATACCCTGTTCAAAGGCACTTAAATCTTTTGTCTTGCCCTTTGTCTTGCCCTTGACATCACAAAGATGCTGCAAAATGATCTGTTGATCTTGGGCAGGTGTTGTGACTCTTGGTTTCCCAGTTCATAGCTTGTCATTGACAGAGTGTGTCTGGTTATACCATCTTGCCAGGTTTGAAATTGTTGGCTGTGAACACCCAAGACGGCAAGCCACAGTACGCTGTGCAAGTCCAGCCTCCAACATGCTGATTGCACGAAGGCGCTGCTCTCTTGACAGATGTGGCATATTGTTGTTTTTTCTGTAATTTTCTTTATTGCTTTTATTGAAGCTTGAAATTCAACAGCTGAAATCACTCCATATCCAGTGTCTTACTAATTAGGTGATGAAGTGTATATGCTTCAGTCATAGTCACTCAAGGATGAATGATCAAGTGATTAAAAAGAAACCAAAACCATTTCATCAATGCCGTTAATAGTAGTACAGTATTTCATGTTGGATTTCGAAATGTCACATTTTTCAGTTTGCCTGATTTTTGTTAAGTACAAAGGACAGTTCACATATCTGATTGTTTCATTTTGGCTCGTTCCAACCCTTGTCCATTTTTCAGGGAACACAACAAAGATACAATTTCAGAAATGCATAGCTGAAAGGATGTGTTTTAAAATAAGTAGGTTTCCATTTAAATGTACTGTACTTGGTTTTGTTGGTACAGTACTATATTTTCAATAGAAGTATTTTAATTCAGAACGTTATGATTCTGAAAATATCACTTGCCAAAAGAGACGACACGTGGACTGTAATACAGTACATACAGTACATACTTTTAAATCCGGTACGTAATCTGGCGGTATATAAAATGACATACCACAAAATGAAATCAAAATGTTACCCATGCACAGAAGTCCGTAAAAAAGGCAATGTAATTTAGCAAAAGATTTAAAAAAAACAACACAGTTTCCAGAAATAACAGTATTCAAAGTCATTGTTCAAAATTGTAGAATATACTGCTCAATAAGGCCCATATTTAAAATAAAAATACATCACACTAAAACTGTTTAATGATGAAATGTTTTACATTACAGTAGCTGGTCTCATTCACTTTGTTGTTGAGGCACTGTGTAACTGCACAATAAACAGACGAGAGGAAAAAAAAAGCAGGCTGTGAAAGAGAATCAAATAATTTGTAACATTGAAGAGATGGGCGTTGTATCAGAAAACATTTGTTATATATATAATGGGGATTGATTTTATTCTTCATACAAGGATGGTAAAATGTGACTGACGTGTATCCGAGTGCTGACTGTTTGTGGAAAACTACATACTGCTTTGTAGTTCAGTATGTTAATGTAACATTTAGCAGGTTTCATTCAACTTTAAGAAGCAAAATTGGTACATTTTATAGGGTGATGCTGAAATTTTGGCCATTTTGTGTGTGTGTGTGTGTGTGTGTGTGTATGTTCATCCGACAACACCATTTACTTATTTAATTGAATTTATTTTTTATTTATTTAGTTATTTATTTTTTAATACACTACATATGTGTGGGTGAGAGGGAACATTCGAGCCCAGCCACCCTCAACCAACCATCAGACAGCTAACTGGCTCCAGTGTTATCACCACTATCATCAATATAATTTATCACCATTATTATCTCGATAATTTATCATTACCATCACTATAATTTACTATTATCATTTCCCATCACCACTGTTCATACAATACATCATTTAGCAATAATCTACTAACATGTAACAATTAACAACACACCAACAATTATTAACCCCCAGGGCTTCTATAAGGGGGCACCCATTCAACCCTGCTTACCCCCTAAACCCAGTGTCCCTTCACGGGGCTCCTCTCCAGAGGATTGCCCCGCCTCCTTCTGAGACGATCCCCCACAAACGACAGGCTCCTTCGCTGACGCTCGGCAGGCAGTTCCTCCCTCTAGCGTCCGGGCAGGCAGTCTCTCCTCCTCCCTCGCCAGCTTCCAGGACCGGAACTCCTCCTGCAGCTCTCGAGGACGGACCCTCCTCGGCCTCTCTGGCGTTCGGGATCTCTCGGCTCCATCGCAGTCCTTTAAGGACAGCGGCTCCATCCATCTCCTTCAGCAGCCCCTCAGGGTTACCTGCGGTCTGCCCTTGTCCCCCCCCCAAAAAATTCAGGGATTTGCTCCTCCTGTCTCTCCATAGCCATCTGGCCTTTCTTCGGCAGGATGCAGCGGAATCCACTTCCGACACCATATGTGACAGGGTCTTCCTCGTGTCACACGTGTGGGTAGCCGCTGTTCAAGCATACAGAGAGACAACTGGGGTGAAGTTGAAAATGCCGGTACAGGTGTGCAGGTTTATTAACAAGCAAACAACAAACGTTTCAAGGGCGTTCCAACAAAAAATAACACATTGACATACCCATAAGTCATGGACATAAGAGTCAGAAAAAAACTTCAGCTGGAATGATCAAATACAGTGCACTCCGTTTATAAGACTCACATCCGTCCCAGATGATTAGATTCTTATGAACGGTTGATTCCTAAAAGCGGACTGATATGATTATTGTGGTGAAGTGCTGAGGAATCAGTATGTTAGTTTGAGGATGAAAGCTTTGTTCCCTGCAGTGTAATGGGTTGACCACTAGATGCCATGAGTACCCACATTCATGCAGAGCTGTATATAGAGAGTTTGGCCAACCTTTGATCTTTTTTGATCTGCGAACGGCCGCAGGTAATTAGTCAGTCCCTTTCATGTGACCTAAATTGGTGGTACAGGCGCCATGTTGTTACCACTTTCTGCAGTACCGTACATTCATTTATATTGACGTTAACAAAAACAAGCAAAAATAGTCATTTTTATATACATATACATACATACACTTTTTTTTTTTTCCCCGGTAGTTATTATGCTTTCCTGTGCGGCTTACATAGATTCCCTCATCAAAAACACAGACGAAACAATTATTTTCTGTGTGAGGCAAGTAAATCGTGGTTTAATATTATTTCTTAGCAGTTTTACTACACATGCTGATTTGTACTTGCAGTAAATAAAATAAGTTTTTAATATTAAGGATTACATTCCTTTTGTTTGTCTTAAAATTGTTATTGTATTTAAAATTACAGGAACATTTTGAGGAAGACCAGTGTGAACAAAATCGCTCAGATAAAGCAAAGAAATTAAGTACAAAATGTGGGGTTAATCAATTTTCTTGCCAGGTCGCATGCATCATCTCATCTAGACTTTCCAACTGGTTTCAATACCTACCAGACACTTTGAGACACGACAGGATTTTGAACTCGCCCTAATATGTCCTACTCTGCACTGACTAGAATTTATTTACTCTCCTGATCAAATAATAACACCAATCAGCTGTTCACTTATCAGACCGGTAACAGAAATAGCTGATTATTATAATAATTTGATTGAGAGATTATGTATTATCAACTAATACAAGATAAACAGAAACTTTAAAATATTGATAAAAAAATAAATACTGACAATGGTATTTTATTTTTATTTTTATTCTATAGACATTGTGATGCTGGCTAGTGGTAAGGAACAAAATCAAGTTTGGTAGCAGTGGTTTAACCCTCAGTTTATAGACGATGAATCGCAACTCATCATCAGTAATGTTTTTAGTTAATAAAATTAACCCAAGCATGATTCCTCTATGGAATTTGAATAACTTATTACAACAAAGAAAACATTTCCGTAGCACAGATTTTCTCACAGTGTGGAGCGTGCGCACCCACACTTATTTTGGTGACAACATGGCGCCTGTGCCAACAGTTGACCAGACTTTCTCTATATATGGCTCTGCATGTATACTTAGGGACCACACAAAGTATTATTTAGGTAGTGCTCCAACTGAAAGCTAGGTTAATTTTGTTTGTTTGTTTTATTAGCGGTTGTTTTCCCACCACACTGTAAGAAAAATAAAACTAGCACTGGTTTTAAACTGTAAATCAAAACTCCAGCCTGTTCATTTACACTGCCCTCGGCCACACCACATTACAATTAGCAAAAGCACTTCATGGGTAAGGAGCTTGTTATATGACCATGATTATGTTTACTCAAGGCCGCAGAATCCTATTTTAGTACAGTATACTTGAAAAGCAATCGTCTCGTGAGGGTGCCTAATTTAACTGTTACGTGTAACTTAATGGCCTTTGAATTAAAATGGCATTACAGTACAGTATTTTACTGTGAGGACTACCACCTCATTTAAGCATCTGTGGCTTGTGTTTTTCTGTTGTGATGCAACTCTCACATGCAATCTCCCCCTCTCCCCTCCTCCTCACCACGCTGCAATCCCACTCCCTCTACATGCATATTGCACAATAACACTGCTGTACTCACTATGTATTCAATGAATGTGTATTTATTCACTTTATTGAAACTAATGTTCACTAACAGGGAACACAAAAAAACATACCTGCACAATACAGTGGCGCAGTTACCGTTTGATTACAAACAATGCAGTGTTTCCTGCATCATTGCACTATCTAAGCTGCGTACATGAGATGTGATCAAATTCTAATTCAAAAACAGCTACACGTCATAGGACTTGATCAAGTACCGTATTACATGTAGTCAGTTTGCCCAGAAATGATTCTTATAAGCAGATTTGTTTACATTGGTTGGTATAGGAATGATTTGGTCCCAGTGGTTCTATGTGTGGTTGATTCTTATATCAGTGATTCTTATAAACAGAGTGCACTGTATCTATGTAGACCATGTCAGTGCATATATTGCTTTAAGATCAGAAACCATTTTTTCATTTTTTTTTCAAAATATTTGACACACCCTGAAGAAGTAATTACACCTACAACCTGCTTGCCCTCATACTCTGCCCTCCTTGGTGTCAAGTTTAGGTGTATAACAGTTCAGTAAGATAAAGTTTGTTGCTTCCATATCACTGAACAGCATGACATTACAGGAAAACAGACACCTAGCATCACTACTAAATTTTGATGAGAGATTTGAGCTGCAGCACTCTAATGAACTGGTTTGTCTTCCAAGATATCTGCAAACCATACTATCAGTTTTGACATTTCTAATCCCAAAGAAGCTTCTGCACTTTATCTAGCTCATTTTTTTAAGGCATTGTTAAAGTAGAGCAGGGGGAGTGGGAGAGAGTGAGGATGGACACGCTATAAGCTGCAGTATTGTTGGCTGAGGAGTCTCTCCATCTCTGCAGTGGAAAGCTAACACGGGTAATGATACCTGCTGTTTCTTATCTGGCATTTCCTTTGAAAATGGCTATGTGCAGCTTCCGGGCCACTCATTGCTGCCTTGTGAACATTTGAGCCAGCTTGTTTTTGCTTTATAAGTAATTCATGAAAGATTGAGCTCTCTCTCTCTCTCTCTCTCTCTCTCTCTCTCTCTCTCTCTCTCTCTCTCTCTCTCTCTCTGTCTCGCTCTCTCTCACCCTCGCTGTGCTTCCTGCCTCCCCTCCTCTTTTTCCTCCTCCCCCCATTTCTTGCAACCTAGCTCTACCAACGTTTAAGCAAAGCTCAGTATCCTCTGTGATTTTTACATTGGACTCTTTCCCCAGCTTTGGAACAGGACAAGCATTGGACCTTTGGTCCTTTAAGAATCTGTCAAGCTGTAAGTATATCACTAAATCTTGAAGTTGTAAAGCGATATAAATTCCTGTTTACCTGTGTTCAAAGTAGAATTTGGCTAGTAGACTCTTGAGGGACAGAGTGGGTTTTGTTTTTAAATGGGATAGACTTGGATGGCCTCAGATCTTTCCTATGCATTTATACGAATTTAGGTGAAAAATGAAACTATTGGTGCTGTATTGAAGTTTTTAAAGGCTTAATGTTTAAATGACCTTAGACATTTTTAGTAATTGCACATGCCGTAACAAATCAAGGTTTTGTACTGATGGAGGAAAAGGAAGAAGAGTAAATGTTCCATAGTTTTTACAGTGCTTGTGCTAAGAAGCTTTGACAGTAAGTTACTATCATCTCATTTAGTTGCTTTAAAAAACTGAAGAGCCCCAGGCTATAATCCGGCGCTGTAGAATATATTTTTTCACAGAGCTATAGGCATTGCAGAGGTAGTCAGGGATTCAGAAGGGAGTTTATCTGACGTGAAGTACTGCATTGTTTTTTGTTTTTTGTTTTTGTGAAGTTATTTTTAGAGCTGGCAGAGTATGGAGTAGATTAGTAATGTGAAGTGATTTTGTGAAGTGATTTGTTCTGCGTCGCTAATATGAGGGGCTTCTTTGTGGCAGAGTGCTTTGGAGGTGTGGCTTTTGGGAAGTGGGATGCCGTCTAAATCTTTCAGCTGCACTGATGCTGTCTAAAATGTCTCTTGTGGTGTCAATGATTTCTTAACATTAAGAATTGCTTAGAAATAGCTTTGAATAGTAAGTTTGTTGGACTGGTTTTTTTTTTGTCTATATGCAGCGTCTGTACAGTATGGGATGTTTTTTTTTTCTCTGTGTGATAGATACAGTGGATGTATATATGTGTTTGTGTTGACAGCCTGAGAAACATCAGGATGTTGTAAAAATATCTGTGTAATAGGATACTAATTTACTGTTCAAGGAGCAAATTGGGATAATTAAACTAATCTCAGCTGTGTTATTTGGCACAGATTGTTAAAATTCCAATTAGACCCACACATAAAACATTTTACTAAAATCAAGGTCTTACTGTAAGTGACTCTTCAGCAGCAGTTGTTGATGCATGGTTCACTCCCTAGTCTCTACATCGCTTTGGATAAAAGCGCCTGCTAAATGACTAATTCATAACAATAATACTGGATTTGGGTTTAAAAAGGGATCACTAAAAATGACTTCTGAGTCTGACCTTTTCTTGTATTAACTAACCTTCAAAGTCTTCAAGTTCCAGTGCCTATTCTGTTAACCAATTTAAATAGCTACATAAATAAAATAGTTATTTGTTTTTATGTCTTAATATAAGGTGAGTAGGGCTTTTTTGAGACAGGCACAAAGTACTGTAATAATTCACAGTGTTTGTTTTGAGCAGACTGGGTTCTTCCTTGAAACATCATGAAACCTGTTAATTACACTACAGGTTTCACCATTTCATGTAACATACAACAGTAGAATGTTATATGTTCTTCCTGTGCAATTATACAAGTAAAAATAAATATTTTACAATTTACAGTTTTACTATTTTAATTTCTTCCGTTGTTACAAAAAATATACTGTACAATTTAATAAGGACCCATTGCGCTTTGAAAGTCAAGCCAGACAGGCATTCAATGTGATTGATATCTTTACTTTGTTTATCTTAATCCCGGCCACACTTACACGCTATTCTCACTCAATAATACGCAGTTCTCACAATTTATGAACAATTACGATTTTATTGATGTTTCAATAAAAAAAATAAAAAAAACTCCAGTCGAATTACAATAAATACTCGGCTCTAAAAGGCCATTCATGTAGTGTGGTGTTTTGTTCGTAGTATTCTAGTCTGGCAATGCAATATGGAAAATAAAGGCTTGCAGGCTAAACTATGCCATGAAAGACATAAAATAGTTTGTTTTTAGAAGTACAATTATGCTGGGCACCCAGTCAGTTCCTTCCATGTAATTCTGAATTATTTTCATAGTGCAAATTAGTGGAAACATAAAAAACAGCAAACTTTTCAAACAGATTCTTTTGAGGCCAGAACAGTACTGTGAACGGGGTCTTAAACTCAAGGGTGGGTTCCTATTGCCAGTGACACAGAAAATATGGTCCCTGAATGGCAGGGCAAGTGGAGTTATAACTGGAAAAGTATCTAGCAAGGAATGCATTGGGGGATAGGAATGTGTGAAGCAAAATCTAAAATCTATGTGATGGCTGCTTAATTGTGCTGTGTCATCAACATTTTGTATGTACATTTATCAGAGGACTGGTGCAAAGCATACTGAAGCAAATAAAAATGAGGAAAATGGCTTTTAAAACTTCAAAACACTTTATCATGATGGCCAACATCAAATAATAATATGTGGTAAAAATGATTTGGCTGTCAATCATATTTTGTTTTCTGGCTAATCCAGTCCTTGAAGGACTTTAGTTGACCAGCGAGCCTTCCAATTTTTGCTGTGTGTGGTAGACTGTTGTTAATAAAGGATGTTGTCTCCTGTGAGAACTGATGACACTGCTCGTGCATGCAGGGTTGAATGAATAGATGCTGTATTGCATAGCTCACACGTGCTCCCCTGTCTGTCACTGCACCAGAATTGCTCCATGTGACATTTGACATATTTTAAATTCTGCTGCAGCTGTTTGCTTCATATTGCAATCAATTTGTGGGCTGTGAGGAAAACGATCCCCATCTAAAATTTCTTCAGCAAGAGACAATGGTGCTGTCTGTGAAGACAGCATTATTTATGCAATACAGCAAGAAGAGACTTTTAGTACTGAAAACAGGAGAAAGACAGTATATCACAACATTTACTGAAAATCTACAAAATATATAAATATATCACAAGTCTAATCTTGCTTCAATGAAGCATAATTTATACGTTTCCTGCTAATTCAGTTTAATTTGATTTCCTTAAAATGTCATGACATTTTTTCTTTTCTTTTCTCAGCATTTACATGGAAAAACAGATTTGTCTCCAAGTGAGACCACGGCCATGTCTCATAGCTCAGCCTTGCATTGTGCATTTTCATGGATGAATGAAGCTTGCTGTCCTCAGGGTTCACTTACAACCACTCCTCCATGTGTGTCCATCTTACTGTATCATAATTCCTTTAATTATGCTATCATTTTTGTTGCAACTAGACCTCAGAATTGTCTTTTGAATATGTTTACATGCAGTAATTATTCCACTCTGCATTCAGCTCTTGCTTCGTCAGCCCAAATGATGCCAGCACGGTGTGCCTGTGTTGTTTTCATGCAGAGTTAGGAACAGAAGCAGGCAGCCAGTCTGGACATTGATAACAAAAAATATCTCTCTAGACTGACATTGTGTGTTGTTGTACATCAGCACCAATTCAATTATGCAGAAAGGAATCTGCACCAATGATTACATTTGGGTCATGATGACAATAATGAATAATGATCTGAGCAGTGCAGAACCTTTTAATGCTCTTTGTATTTATCCTGCTGCTGATTTCCCTGGGAGTCATTTTATTGACCCCTTTTTTTGACATGACTAAAATGGAAACGATGTTAAGATTTAATCTGACTAACTATTGAGGCGTTTCTGACCAGGTGTTTCATATCTGACTATTCATTGATGTAAACCGTGGTTGATCTAAATACTGCCTCTCAGATCAAATTTGAGAATGCAAACTATGAAAATCAAACATCTGTCTGTGACAATAGCCCATTGCTGTCTGTAAAAATGTTACTATTGAATTAGGTCCATTAATTTTAGATCAATTGAATATACCCCAGTCTTTTATAAAGAATCACTTACCTCGTGCTGTTCTGATGAGTCCTATAACATTAATAAAAGCAGAGCTGGAAAGAAGACTCATACTTGCCTAACTCTTGTCCTTTCCTATCACTGTCTTAACCTTTCTGCACCCTCCTACACCCCCTCTCACCCCCTTTGTTCCTCTGCCACTGGCAGATTAGCTGTCCCACATCTCTAGAGCCCACTCTTTCTCCACCCTTGCTCCTCAGTGGTGGAGCGACCTACCCACGGATACCAGGACTGCTCAGTCTCTGACCACCTTTTGGCCACCTTCAAGACACACCTGTTCAGACAGCATCTGTAAACTTCACAACTTTTAACTATACTGGACTGTATGGTACCCAGCTGTACCAGTACTTGCACTGAACTGCGCCACACTTTGCTGTATTCTACTACTGCTCTCAATCATAATTATACTTTATTTGTCATAAACTTGATTTTACTCTTAAAGATAACCGTAGCCACGTTTTCTGGTATTGCTCTCATAAATGTAAATTTTTACTGTATTTATATTCTTTCATTTGAATTTGCTCTTACTTACTACTAATTTGATTGTATTCTATAACTTCTATGATCTGCAATATGATACTTTATAATGTGATGCTTTGTAACAACTGTAAGTCACCCTGAATAAGAGTGTATTCTAAGAAAGAAATAATAATACTAATAATAATAATAATAATAATAATAACTAATAATGATGCATAGCAGTTTCACATGTTCCAGGTGTTAATACAAGCTTGATTAGCCTCTGTGTATAGGTAACAAGCTCAGGTGTGTCTGATTAAAGTGAATCAAAGTGTAAAACCAGGAATGGGTCAAAGGGCTGTGCAATGGGAGTCTTATTCCCATCCCTGTAAAATGGTCTGGTGTATCGTTGATGGGGTTTTATGCTGTTAAACTCCTGGCTGAATTTTTTTTTTTTTTCTTAGGGCGTCCAAAATGGATTTGAAGACTGCCTTGGAAGAATGCACAATGGCACTTAACCTCTTTTTGAACAACAAGTTTTCTGAAGCTCTGGATCTGCTGAGACCTTGGTATGTTGGTGTTTGAGAAGTGACTAGTGGAGACTGATGCTGGATATGGGCATGGGCAACTTCCGAGAGGCTTAAGAGAGGGTTACATTTTTTCAGGAATATATATATATATATATATATATATATATATATATATATATATATATATATATATATATAAATATATATATATATATATATACAGGGTGCCCCTACAGCATGTCCCCCAGTTCCCTATACTAGTGATTCATGTAATATTTCTACAGTAAATACAGTACCGGTGTTGTTCAAACTGTAAATAACTTATCAGTATAACTTCCATTTCTGTCTCTCCCTTTTGATACAGTATCTGAACTGAAGAAAAGCTGTGCTGGCACTTTATAACACAGACATCTTATTCAGCATTCGTTTTATAACTAAATAAATACTAGGCCTATTATGTGGTTATCTTTCCTAACGTATTTACTTTTTTCCTACGAGAGGAGCTGCAGCTTTCTCCAGTAGACATTTCAGCTGCGCTTCCCCCTCACCCGACTCGCTCTCCTTCTCGCACTTGGTTTGCTTGTCTGTTACTTCAAACTCCTGACTGTTGTTTAGCCAGGCTATTTATAGTTTAAAAACTGCCAATTAAAATGATCCACCAGTGGGAATGTTACCTTTTTTTTTTTTTTTTTAAAAAAATGTAGCGTTGATTACATGGTGCTTTATGCATGGTTAATTCAAGGAAAGTTACATTTTTGCTTCGCTATGTGTGCATTATAGAGAGGGAGTTATTTTATTTTGTATTTGTCAGATGTGTGTTGCTTTAATCCTCTCCCCCAATATGTTTGTACTGCAGATACAGTATATGCAGTGCTTGTTATTCCAACAGGAATGGTGGAAGTCCTCAGAATACAATGTACGCTTTCAATGTGAATGAAAGCAAGAGTGGATCAGAAATTATTTCCAAAGACCTAATACTGTTAAAGCCTTTAAAATAAATTACAATAAATTATGTACAAAAAAATGTATCATAACATTTTGAAGAAGAATTATACTGTAGCAAAGCTGGTACATTATTTGCATATATCCTAATGATAGTATCTTCAAGTGTTTCAGAAATGTGGTCTTGACAAGAACTTTTAGTTACTGTAGAGACAGGCATGTGGCATGGCTCACCGGCTGGCCCTTTGATGGAGTGCAAATGGGTCCACTCAAAAATGTATAAATGGCAGTTCAACCTCAGTAAATGAAATGTTATACAGCATATAGACAAAGCAAATGTCAGCATAAATACTTGTATGAGAGATATGATTTTAAAGACAGTTGTGTTAAAGAAAACACAATAGGTCATATTTTGTAATTTTTTTTGTATACATGTGGGGGCGAGAGTGTATTAAATGGAATGTCCAGACAGTAATTTATGTGTACAGAAATAAAATAATTTATTTTTATTATCTACACAACAAAATAATTAAATAACAAAAGAAAACAAAATGGTGTGAGGGAAGGAGTGCAGGGGTGAAATCCAAAACCGATCGTGAGAACACATCTTTAATCGTCTTCGTGGCGAACCATACATAAACAAAAAAAAACAAAAGAAAGAAAAACAAAAAAAGACAAAAGAAATGTTAGTGTTTTCAAAAAATCCCGCTGCACCAAACTAGTCTTTCCCTCCACCCGTTACTCCACCTATTTTACTTTCGGACCAACCCCGAACACAGTAGTACGTTCCCTTTAGTATGTAATGTCCCACCTCTGTAGTCAGTGGAACACCAATCCCCAACTGACAAGTGTCCTTATCCTTTACTTGACTCCAGTGGCTGGAATTTACATACTCGTACTTCCACCCCTCACCAAGGTGCCGCCCCTCAAAAAGATGACTTTTGCCATGGTCACGAGATCTTGGTAAGGGAAGTCCCGAGTTGATTTGATGCCATCTACTATCGGGAGGCTGAATCACAGACCGAAATCCCTTTGACTCATCACATATCCCACCCCTCAGAGTGGAGCCAAAGGAACACTCGGAAACCTCTAACCCTTCCCTTTTCCCTCCCTCCCGGGAAAAAAATCAACATTTTGATGTAACTTACCCGCACGATACCTTATTTGAAAGGCGAAGGGTTGGCGCGCCAGGTACCACCGCGTAATCCTAGCGTTTGAATCCTTCATCGTGTCTAACCACTTTAAAGAAGCGTGATCTGTGATGAGTACAAAAGGTCGTCCCAGAAGATAGTATTTTAAAGATTCCACTGCCCATTTCACTGCCAGGCATTCTTTCTCCACTACCGAATACCTCTGTTCTCTGGGCAGTAACTTCCGACTGATGTATAATATCGGGTGTTCTACACCATCTCTCTCCTGGGACAGAACCGCCCCCAGACCAGTCTGCGATGCATTTGTCTGCAGGACGAACTCTCGGCTGAAATCCGGGCTTATTAATGCTGGGGCCTGACTGAAATTAGTTTTAATAGATTCAAAGGCTGTCTGACACTTTGCACTCAACTTAATTTTATTTGGAGCGTTCTTTTTAGTGAGATCAGTGAGAGGGGCAGCTATAGTGGAAAAGTGTGGAATAAAGCGGCGGTAATAACCAGCCAACCCTAACAGTGATCTCACCTGGGTTTTCGTGGTAGGTACCGGTGAATCCAACAAAGCCTGGACTTTTGAAACCAACGGTTTCACTCTACCCTTACCCATAATGAAACCTAAATATTTAGTTTCTTCTTTTCCAATAGCGCACTTTGCCACGTTCGCTGTGAGCCCCGCCCTCCTCAGAGACTGTAAGATGGCTTCTAATCTAGTCAAATGTTCTCTCCAGGAAGAACTATCCGACTCTCTGGAATGTGATACAGTCTCTGTCTAACTCTTAGACCTGGCGGAGTGATAATAGCATGTTCAATCAAATGCGTTCTTCCAGGCACGTTAGAAAACGCATCACTGAACATTTTAATTAGATTGCTTACCTCTTCACGCTGATCAGGAGTTAATTGTTCCCCCATCGGGACCTCAATTGCCGACTCTGGCTCAATTGAGGGTCCAAAATCCTCTCCCTCCTGTACAGGAGATATAAAATGGACTTCCCGTTCTTTCCACGGTTTCAGGAGATTAACATGATAAATTTGACTTTCTTTCCGACGCACAGGCTGTCGGATCTCATAATTGACTTTACCAATTGCTCGAATAACCTGAAAGGGACCCTGCCATTTAGCAAACAACTTAGATTCCGATGAGGGCAACAATAACAACACTTTATCTCCAGGTCGAAAGTTCCGAATTCTTGCATTTTTATTGTAGCTTTGTTGCTGCTTCTGCTGTGCCGCTTTGAGATTGTCATGTGCCAATCGACCGAATAATTCTAAGCGATCGCGTAACTGCAACACATATTTTACTACATTTTTAGACTCCTTTGACTGTTCTTCCCAGCCTTCTCTTATGAGATCCAAGATACCCCGTGGCTGTCGACAGTACAAGAGCTCAAACGGGGAAAACCCCATTGAGGATTGTGGTACCTCGCGAACTGCAAAGAGCAAGTAGGGAAGCAGTTTAGCCCAATTGCGTTTTTCTTGATCTACAAAGCGGCGCAACATATTTTTCAAAGTCTGATTAAATCGTTCAACAAGCCCATCCGTTTGAGGATGAAAAACTGAGGTTCTAATTGAACGGATTTTCAATAATTTATATAGTTGCTGAATACAGTCTGACATAAAATTAGTGCCCTGATCAGTGAGAATTTCTTCACCCTAGAGAATATTTTTACCAATTCATTCGCTACAGCTACTGCATTCATAGAGCGTAAGGGAACAGCTTCTGGATATCTTGTTGCGTAGTCCACTACTACTAAAATATACCGATATCCTGACTCTGTTCCCTCCAGAGGGCCTACTAAATCTACACCAATCCTTTCAAACGGTACCCCAATAATTGGAAGTGGAACCAGAGGTGCGGGGCGAACTGACTTAGGGGCAGCTAATTGACATTCAGGACACTCCGATACATACTTCCGCACAAGACCATAAACCCCAGGCCAAAAAAAACGGGCCAGAATTCGTTCCTGAGTCTTTTCAGTTCCCAAATGACCTGAAAATGGAATGTCATGCGCCAATCTCATGACTTCTGACTGAAAAGGCCTAGGAACCAATAACTGTTTTACGAGCTGTCCCGTCCCGGGAGCCCGGGTTATTCTATATAATAAGTGCCCAGATACAGAAAAATGCGGAAATACCACCGGTTGTCCTTCCTGCATATCCTTCCCCTCGATATATCTAACCTGTTTCCAAGCATACTGTAACGTGGGATCATTTTGTTGTTCATATCCCAAGTCAATATCTCGGTCCCAATGGTTAGGTACACAGAGAGGAGTGTCTTTTATTACATGACCTTCCACCTCAGTAACCTCGCAGCCCCGGTTACACTGAATACCTACTCCCTTTCCTTGCCGTTTAAGTGATTGGTTTACTTTTGTGTCAGACCCCTCCCCTTGTCGTCTCAGAGTTCCCTCATATTTTTCCACCCGACGCTCTCTTTTTGTTTTTCTTGGGCGGATTTTAGGGTTAAACAGGTCGGATTGCAACGGAAAAATCTCGCCAATTGTTTTCTCCTGTTGCTTTAATTGTCCCCTGGTAGAAACTAAGACCATTTCCCGACCTAAAATACGATCAAAAAATGGCCAGTCTCTTCCCAGGAGAACAGGGTATGGTAAACATTGCGCTACAGCCACTTTAACGTAAGCTGAATAATCACCTACAATAAGTCTAACTTTAGTGGTGGGATAAACCCGAGTTTCTCCATGAATACAGGAGATAGCCACTTTACCCTGTGGCTCCCAGGCTACCCCATCCAAGAGAGCTTGCCGAATCAATGTTTGTGCACACCCAGAGTCCGCAAATGCGTAAGTACTCTTTCCCCCGACCTGTACTCTTAACTGATAAGGGCCCTCCCGACATTCCCCAGTGTTCCTACCTGTTACTGCTGACCAGGATCTTGTCGCCAGGTCCACCTTTATTACTGGACAATTCCTGGCAATGTGTCCAGGCTCATTACATTGGTAGCACACTTGGTTAGGAGGCATCAACGGAGTTAATCTGTCCTGCGAGTCCGCGACCAGCAGGTTAGGGGGATTCTCTCTCGCCCAGGATGGGGCTAACCTCGACCTCCATGGTCTGAAGGTCTGGTTACCCCCTCTGGGCTTCATTGGTTGGTTGGTCCGAGTTAGTTTAGGGGCAGGAGTGGGGTCTGAGCCGGCGCCTTCGTTCGCGTCTTCATAGGCCTCCGCCAGGAGGATGGCATCCTCGAGAGTGGTAGGTCGATTCCTCTTAATCCACTCTCGATTCCCTGGCGGTAGTATAGACGCGAACTGTTCTATAACTATTTTCTGCACCAGTTCTTGGGGTGTATGTTCTTCTGGCCGCAGCCACCGGGTGCACTGATCTAAAAGATATTGTCCCGCAACCCGGGGCCGCATCCCCTTGGACAGCTGGTATTCCCGAAAACGGCGCCGGTATGTTTCCTCCGTGATCCCGAGGCGTGAGAGAATGGCTTCTTTTACTTTAACATAGTCCCCTGCATCCGTGGCCGTCAGGGCTCGATACGCTGCCTGAGCTTCCCCTGTCAGGCAGGGTGCCAATTTCATGGCCCAGTGTTCCCTAGGCCACTCTGCAGCCTCTGCCACTCTCTCAAAAGTTATCAAGAAAGCCTCGGGATCATCATCCAAGGTCATCTTCTGAAGCTTTGGCTGAGCTGCAAACATCCGGGCAACCGCTCTCTCTGATGTTGATATTGATAGTTTTTCCACCAGCTGTCCAAAGAACTGGGCGAGCTGTTCCTGGCGCCGTGTCTCTCTCTCCTCTCGCTTCTCCTCCTGCTCCCTAAACATTGCCAAAACTGTAGCTGGATCCATTTTCACTTCTGACACCACGTGTGAGGCGAGAGTGTATTAAATGGAATGTCCAGACAGTAATTTATGTGTACAGAAATAAAATAATTTATTTTTATTATCTACACAACAAAATAATTAAATAACAAAAGAAAACAAAATGGTGTGAGGGAAGGAGTGCAGGGTGAAATCCAAAACCGATCGTGAGAACACATCTTTAATCGTCTTCGTGGCGAACCATACATAAACAAAAAAAGACAAAAGAAATGTTAGTGTTTTCAAAAAAAATCCCGCTGCACCAAACTAGTCTCTCCCTCCACCCGTTACTCCGCCTATTTTACTTTCGGACCAACCCCGAACACAGTAGTACGTTCCCTTTAGTATGTAATGTCCCGCCTCTGTAGTCAGTGGAACACCAATCCCCAACTGACAAGTGTCCTTATCCTTCACTTGACTCCAGTGGCTGGAATTTACATACTCGTACTTTCGCCCCTCACCAAGGTGCCGCCCCTCAAAAAGATGACTTTTGCCATGGTCACGAGATCTTGGTAAGGGAAGTCCCGAGTTGGTTTGATGCCATCTACTGTCGGGAGGCTGAATCACAGACCGAAATCCCTTTGACTCATCACAACATGTTTTTTATTTGTTTAAATATACCTTCTCTTTTCTGTTTGCCATTGTACTGACTACTGTCACTTCACTTTGAAATGTACTAATTCCCACCACATGCATCTCCACATCTGTCTTTAGCTTGGCTAAATTCACCTCTTTGATTTATCGCTTAGTGCCCAGACATTGCATTTGATGACCACTCTAAACGTTATTTTTTATAATATTAGTCTTTGCCGTCTACGTTTAATATAGTAACTGTGTGTTGAATGGATTTTTGTAATACTTTTGATGTTAGTATTAGCTGATTCCCCAAATGACCATTTCTAGTATATAAATAAGTTACAAGGAAAAATATTGCTAAAAAGACAATGTCAAACAGGAGCAAAAGAAGTTGCAGCTGGCATAGGAAAACCTGCAATAGCACCAAAACAATTTGGAGAAAATAAAGGTTTCCTGGGGAGCAGTGCAAAGAGCACTCTGTTTGGTTTGGTCTTTTTAATGCATTAGTCCTTGTCTGGCACTTTTTGTTGAAACTTAGAATGTATAACAACCACCATTTTGAGGATTTTGTTTGGTGAATTTGGCTTTGACCACCTATCTAATATGGTTGTCTAGAAACTGTTGCATTTTTTCACAATTGCATCAGATTAATCGCTTTCAGATTTTATGGAGTTATGATCCATCATAGCAAAACTTTCTCATTAAATTCTGTACATTGAGTTTTACAGAGGTTTAATTGAGCGTTTCAAGCAGATGGAACCAACAGAGATGGAACGTCACAGCCATGCATGCGTTTTCTAGAACAAGGAAATTGGTCTCAGTGGGTAGCATTTTGTTCAATGTATTTAGTGGAAAGCTAGTTAATGATCTTCGTAGGGGAAAGTGGGCAAAGGTCAGTATTTGAGCAACACAACTGAATCACTCTGCATTATTAAGTGTAAACTATCTTAATGGCAGGGTGAAGGATAGCATGTACCATGCTCTGGGATACAGCACGATCTTAGTAATGCAGGCAGCCATGACCTTCGAACACCAAGACATCCAGATGGGCATCAGCGTAATGAAAGATGCACTACAGACATGCCAAAGGTAAGGGATTAAAGCAGCATTGCTAACCAATAAGAACAGAGCCATATTCAGTAAAAGATGAATTGCAGGTCCTCATTTATCTTGGTACAAATATATGTTTTTCATTGATGGTTTAGGAGAAATATATTCTTTAATCACATATTAAAGTTACAATGATATGAATGTGTTTTTTAGACTTTAACTGTTATTATCTCTCACTAAATATGATCTAAATTTCAAATTCAAAACTTTTGACCATATATAAAGGATTCTGCATAGGGAGTCAATTACAGCAGTGATGTACAGTGATCTGTGTTTATATAAGGCACTTATGTATGTTATTTTTGTCTGTCTTGACACACATTTTCAGATTAGAATACCTTTTTTATTTTGTGCAAGTTAAAACCCTTTCAAAATAAAAACCTGTTAAATGAGATATATTAATTGTAGTTTATGTGGATACAAACTCTGATCTATTCTGTACTTCTCTGACCCCCACAGTCAAAATCAATAGAGCATGACATCAGAGAGTCACACTGGTTTTGCTGTGCAATGATCAATGGTGTTGACTGACCTTTTTGAAGAGGCTTCTGTAGTGGCTCGACCTAATGCACCAAAGCAAAAACAACCTTAATGTCATGAAATTAAGCAGAGAGATGCTGGCATATGTGAATAACTTTTATTTTAACACAGGGAACTTTAACATTACATAGATGCTCGCTCCTCATCCACAGTCTCCCCGTATTCTCTCCATGCACCACCCCTTATATCTTCACTCTGCCCCTAATTCCTTGGTTCTAACCACAGATAGGTCCTTTATAACACAGTCCAGTTTCACTACATATTCCATTCTTTTGAGCTTCATTATTACACTTTTTGTTTTTTTTAAATTTGAACATTTTGTCATTTTGCGCCACCAATCAGTGGCTTATCCACTTGGGCATCAGCTTTCCCTCAAGCATCGGGACAGTGGTTCTGATCTGGCGTCCCATCATAAGCTGGGCTGGGCTTGTTTCGGTGGCAGAATTTGCTTTGCAGTCTGAACTGCCTTTTCTACAGCTCAATTAGCCTGCGGATAGCGAGGACTAGTGGTGGTGTGTTGAAATTCATATTTCTCCCTGAACTCTTGAAACTCCACAGCCGTAAATGGTATCCCATTATCAGTAATGAATTAATCTGGGATGCCCCAGCGTGCAAACATGTTTTTTAGCCTGGTGATCACCTGATGGCTGGAAATCATTGACAAATGGGTAAATTCTATAAACCTAGAATAGTAGTTGACAACTACCAGATATTTTCGACTTTTACATCACAAAGGTCTGCAGAGATTTTCTGCCATGGCCCCTGTGGCTGTGGTGTGGTCATTAATGGCTCCTTTCTCTGAGTAGGCCCTTTAGCTCGACAGAACTCACATGTCAATACTTTATCAGCAATACCTCCACTGATGCCTGGCCACCAAACTGCCATATTTGCCATTTCCCGGCACTTAGTCAGTCCTTGATGACCCTCATGAATCCTACTCAGGATCTCTTTCCTCAGTGAGGCTGGTATCACAATTCTGTTATGATCGATCATCAGATCATTTGCTTCGGACAGTTCTCCACGTGCAGCATATAGTTATTTCATGTCCTCGGGGACCCGCTGTATATATCTACGCCAACCATGCCTAATGAACTTCCATCTGGAACTGTTTGTCCCTCAGTGTTGCTTCTTTGATGGAATCTCATTTTTGTCCTGACACTGACTTGCTGGTCACCACCATTTGTGCATATGCTTTAATACGTTCTTCACTTTCAGTATCCATGTTGGCGGTTAGGGAGTTTCTTGACTATGTGTCTGCTACAATGAGATCCTTTCCTGGAACTGCTCTGCCTTAACATTTCATTTTATTAAGTGCATCAGCAAACCTCAGTGGTGTTCTATTCAAGTCATGGCTGTTGATCAGCAGCACCAAAGGTTTGTGATCAGTCTGAAGACGAAAACTTTCTAAGCTGTGCAGGTAGCGAACAAATCTCTCCACAAGCCCAAACTCCTGCCAAACATTCCTTTTCGATCTGTGCATATCTCTTTTCTGCCTCTATTAGAGCAGGAACAGAATGCTACAGGGAGGAACCTGTCTCCATGCTGCTGCATCAGTGCTCCTCCGAGACCAAGCTGCTGGCATCTGCACTTACTACAGTGGTCTTGCTTGCATCATAAAATGCTAGAACTGGAGCAGTTAATATCAAGGCCTTCACTGTGTCAAATGCACGTTGCTGAGGGTAACCCCACATCCATGCTGCATCTCTTTTCAGACCATTGACCATGCCTAACTGTTGTCGAAGCTCTGTGACATTTGTCGGACCCAGCAGTTCTGTGGTTACCTTCACTTTGTCTGGGTCTGGTCTGATTCCATCTCCACTGATGATTTGGCCGAAGTACTGTATCTCTTCCGTTCCGAAATGGCATTTGTCTTTGTTTAATTTCAATCCAGATTCTTTCACTGTGTTCAGTACAGCACGCAGCCGTCATGCTTTTTGTGAGTCTTCCCGTACACAAGAATATCATCCATCACCGCTACTGTTCCCTCTAGTCCCTCTAAAAGCTTCCTCATTTCTCTTTGGAATATTTCTGGGGTAGACGTGATACCAAACGGCAGTCTGTGAAAGCAGAATCTGCCACAAGTTCAGCTCCGATTCCATTTGCAATTTCTGTGAGACTCCTTTGTCAGCAATGTGATGACAGTTCTAGCTTTTATTTGCTCAGCTTTATTGAGCCCAAATTCACAATACTCCACCAACTCATACAAGTTCCTTACAAAAGCTTCCACCATTTCCCCTGCTTTTTGACAGCGCTGATGAAAACAGGCCACAAAGTGGTCATCAAACTTCTAAATATTAACAGCCTAAGCATTAGTGTCTTCAGCATTAGCAAAAATGAAAGCATTGAAAGTTGGCTCTTCTTGTCAGTTTCGTTGCAATCCGGTCTCTTGAGAAGCGTTGTTTCCAGACAGGCAAGAGGACGGCTGGATGAAATCAAAATGCTCCAGCAGATGGAATCACAGAAACCCTAGATGGAATTAATTATCAGAACTCACTGAAGCCCATATATTATTCTCTCTCTCTCTCTCTCTCTCTCTCTCTCTCTCTCTCTCTCTCTCTCTCTCTAAATATATATATATATATAAAATCTCGAATAAGGTTATATGAGACTTGTATTGTGTGATGCATAACTATGTATCATTGAAATAACTTTAATGTGCAGCAGTTGCACAAACACTGTAAAAAGAATGACATTTCCCTCAAGTTAAAGCTATAAATAAGGGACTGAGTGAAGACCTATTAAGATATTTACACTTGCCTTTTGTCTAAATAATTTTTTTGTCTAAATAAACGTGATGTGACACTCAATCACTAAGACTGATGGAGCGACACCATTTACCCCATATACCTTTTATTTAATTTTTTTTTAGCACAATGAGTTCCTTAGCCAGTTTCATCACAATAAGACAAGTGGTTCTATGTTTTGTGACAGGAGTTCAGTTTACCCAAAGAAAGTGTGAGGGATGTGACTGCCTCCTTCCTGTTCGTTTAATTTGTATGCTCTTGTTTGCTTTCTTAGGTTTAGGAAAAAGAACTCAGTTGTGGAATCTATATCCAATTTAGTTTCCAAACAAGCAGCCGACCAATTCAAAGAAGGTAACAGATTAGTTAATACAGCTATACTACTCTGTGTGTGTGTTTATTAAGCCTTTGGACTTTACCTCTAAGTTCACTGCACTTAAAAATAAGGTATCACGATTATACACCATTACTTTATAGAAAAATACTTTAAAAGGTGTTTTGTTTACTTTCTGTAACTGTTTTTTTTTCATATCGGATACCTGAAAAAATGTTTAAACTTGTTCTGTTTCGTACACTGCACAGATCAAAAGCTGTAGTGTATCGTGACATCCTGTGAATGAGTAAAAACAACCATGAATGAGTAAAGACACCTAATGTACTTGTAGGATGCAGATTTGACAGACTGATACTGGTCTTGTTTAGGGTTGGGGTGAATTCCTTTTTTTCAATTCAAAATTTTGTTTCTAATTACAGTTCCCATTCCCGTTTAATCAATTCCGGTTCCTTCGAAGGAATTCCTTTGAATGGCTTGGAATTTATTAAAAAGGGAATAGGAGTTGGAAATGGAACTGGGAATTGATTTTAAAAAGGCACTAATAAATCTAACTTCAAGACACAGGGGTATATGTACTAAAGTGTTGCGGCTGTCGCAGTACTTGCACAAGCCAGCTGCAAACGAGTCAGAAGTCTAGAGTGAAATGTACTAAACAAGCGCAATGCTGTTGGCGACTTTTTAGGGAATGCTTTGCGGCAGCAGTTTTTCTTTGTGATTCAGCCTTAGTTGAATATGTAATTATGGGTGTTCCTGCATAAATTTACAAAAAGGGGGTGGATATAGTTCAAATGAGGGTTCTCAATATTATAATGAGATGTATTGAAGCTGCCGGCAATTGCAACACTTACAATTGCATCAATTTATTACAGTCACAATTAAAGGCAGTATGAATAACACTATCCCCTAACCATGGCCACTGTGATTGCAAGAAGAAGGAGACACCATCTTCAGCAACAATGAGTGATTTGTAGGATGAGAAGGGTATTTGGTACCCGTATCACCCTCTTCGATTTAAATGAAGACCAAATTAAGCACAAGTAAAGGCTCAGCAGCCACATAATTATTGAGCTGCTGTCTGATTTAAAAGATGATCTGGAACCTGTCACCCAGAGAAGCCATGCTGCCCCTATAGTGGTCAAACTGTTGTGTACCCTACATTTTCTTGCCTCTGGGTCCTTTCTTGGGACTGTGGCAGCTGGTGCTGGCATTTCCCAGACCACTTTTTCTCGTGCATTGCCAGTTGTGCTCAATGTATTTTTGAGGTTAATGCCCAAATACCTATTTTTCCCTAAAAGCAAGGTGTGCTTACAAGCCTTGAAAATACATTTCTATAACATTTCTGGTTTTCCCAACGCGTTGGGAGGAATAGGCTGCACACATATGCCGCTAACCCCTCCAGCTCATTCTGAGCATCTGTATAAGAATAGGAAACGCACCTATTCTATTAATGTGCAGGTGATTTGTGATTGTGCACAATTTAACACTGCACCACTGACTATCTTAAATAAAGAATGACAGTATACACATGGCTGATAGGCTACTCGTAATAATATGAATTAGTGGTATAGTGCAACGTTTGTTGTTGGTTCCTTGAAATTCGTATTTATGAGAATTGCTTGTCCTCCTGTAAGTATCATAACTTGTCAATGCAGCACCATGATCAGTTTTGTGTTAATTGTCTAGTCTACTAAGTAGGCCAAGTTAATAAAAATAATAATAAATAATAATAATAATAATAATAATAATAATAATAAATAAATAAATAAATAAATAAATAATAAACACTAAAATCATTTAGTTTCAATTTAAAATAATCTTTTATTCACATTGTACACCAATGTGTACAATGCAGCAGCATGATTCATTTTGTGTTACCGGGAGCCTACTGGTTAAAATAAAGATTGTGTGCTAAGTAATCATATAATTTTTCTACTGTACTGTATACTGTTTATTATTTAAGTTGGGGTCGCCACTATAGAATATGGTGGGTGTAAACTGCCTTTCATGATTTATTTGAAAAAATGCTGCACGACTCTTGCAATGCTAGAGATCTCGCTAAGAGGACGCAACACATTTTAAATTAGTATAGTGCTGCTCTCTCCGTTAGCATATTTAAATTAGTATAGTGCTGTTCTCTTCATTAACATATTTAAACTAGTGTGGTGTGGCTCTCTTCATTAACATATTTAAATTAGTATAGTGTGGCTCTCTTAAATAGTAGAGCGCGGATCTCTTTATTAACATATTTTCTCTTGGTACATACGACAAAATGTGTACTTTGCGAATTGTCGCAACGAAAATGCAAATTTCTGTATGTGTGCTGCGACTG